>NW_027617690.1:0-102193 GCF_964187855.1 Myxine glutinosa
GTGATAGTGTTGAAAAACCACTTTTCGCACTTGTGTTAGTGTTGAAAAACCACTTTTCGCACTTGTGTTGGTGCAGAAAACCACTTTTGCACTTGTATTAGTGTGGAAAAAACACTTTTAGCACTTGTGTTAGTGTTGAAAAACCACTTTTTGCACTTGCGTTAGTGTTGAAAAACCACTTTTCGCACTTGTGTTGGTGCAGGAAACCACTTTTGCACTTGTATTAGTGTGGAAAAAGCACTTTTCGCACTTGTGTTAGTGTTGAAAAACCACTTTTCGCACTTGTGTTAGTGTTGAAAAACCACTTTTCGCACTTGTGTTAGTGTTGAAAAACCACTTTTCGCACTTGTGTTGGTGCAGGAAACCACTTTTGCACTTGTTTTAGTGTGGAAAAAACACTTTTTGCACTTGTGATAGTGTTGAAAAACCACTATTCGCACTTGTGTTAGTGTTGAAAAACCACTTTTCGCACTTGTGTTGGTGCAGGAAACCACGTTTGCACTTGTATTAGTGTGGAAAAAACACTTTTTGCACTTGTGATATTGTTGAAAAACCACTTTTCGCACTTGTGTTAGTGTTGAAAAACCACTTTTCGCACTTGTGTTAGTGTTGAAAAACCACTTTTCGCACTTGTGTTGGTGCAGGAAACCACTTTTGCACGTGTATTAGTGTGGAAAAAACACTTTTCGCACTTGTGATAGTGTTGAAAAACCACTTTTCGCACTTGTGTTTGTGTTGAAAAACCACTTTTCGCACTTGTGTTAGTGATGAAAAACCACTTTTCGCACTTGTGTTGGTGCAGGAAACCATTTTTGCACTTGTATTAGTGTGGAAAAAACACTTTTTGCACTTGTGATAGTGTTGAAAAACCACTTTTCACACTTGTGTTAGTGTTGAAAAACCACTTTTCGCACTTGTGTTAGTGTTGAAAAACCACTTTTCGCACTTGTGTTGGTGCAGGAAACCACTTTTGCACGTGTATTAGTGTGGAAAAAACACTTTTCGCACTTGTGTTTGTGTTGAAAAACCACTTTTCACACTTGTGTTAGTGTTGAAAAACCACTTTTCGCACTTGTGTTGGTGCAGGAAACCACTTTTGCACTTGTATTAGTGTGGAAAAAACACTTTTTGCACTTGTGATAGTGTTGAAAAACAACTTTTCGCACTTGTGTTAGTGTTGAAAAACCACTTTTCGCACTTGTGTTGGTGCAGGAAACCACTTTTGCACTTGTATTAGTGTGGAAAAAACACTTTTTGCACTTGTGATTGTGTTGAAAAACCACTTTTCGCACATGTGTTAGTGTTGAAAAACCACATTACGCACTTGTGTTGGTGCAGGAAACCACTTTTGCACTTGTATTAGTGTGGAAAAAACACTTTTCGCACTTGTGTTTGTGTTGAAAAACCACTTTTCGCACTTGTGTTAGTGATGAAAAACAACTTTTCGCACTTGTGTTAGTGTTGAAAAACCACTTTTCGCACTTGTGTTGGTGCAGGAAACCACTTTTGCACTTGTATTAGTGTGGAAAAAACACTTTTTGCACTTGTGATTGTGTTGAAAAACCACTTTTCGCACTTGTGTTAGTGTTGAAAAACCACATTACGCACTTGTGTTGGTGCAGGAAACCACTTTTTGCACTTGTGTTAGTGTTGAAAAACCACTTTTCGCACTTGTGTTGGTGCAGGAAACCACTTTTGCACTTGTATTAGTGTGGAAAAAACACTTTTTGCACTTGTGTTAGTGTTGAAAAACCACTTTTCGCACTTGTGTTAGTGTTGAAAAACCACTTTTCGCACTTGTGTTGGTGCAGGAAACCACTTTTGCACTTGTATTAGTGTGGAAAAAACACTTTTTGCACTTGTGATAGTGTTGAAAAACCACTTTTCGCACTTGTGTTAGTGTTGAAAAACCACTTTTCGCACTTGTGTTGGTGCAGAAAACCACTTTTGCACTTGTATTAGTGTGGAAAAAACACTTTTAGCACTTGTGTTAGTGTTGAAAAACCACTTTTTGCACTTGCGTTAGTGTTGAAAAACCACTTTTCGCACTTGTGTTGGTGCAGGAAACCACTTTTGCACTTGTATTAGTGTGGAAAAAGCACTTTTCGCACTTGTGTTAGTGTTGAAAAACCACTTTTCGCACTTGTGTTAGTGTTGAAAAACCACTTTTCGCACTTGTGTTAGTGTTGAAAAACCACTTTTCGCACTTGTGTTGGTGCAGGAAACCACTTTTGCACTTGTTTTAGTGTGGAAAAAACACTTTTTGCACTTGTGATAGTGTTGAAAAACCACTATTCGCACTTGTGTTAGTGTTGAAAAACCACTTTTCGCACTTGTGTTGGTGCAGGAAACCACTTTTGCACTTGTATTAGTGTGGAAAAAACACTTTTTGCACTTGTGATATTGTTGAAAAACCACTTTTCGCACTTGTGTTAGTGTTGAAAAACCACTTTTCGCACTTGTGTTAGTGTTGAAAAACCACTTTTCGCACTTGTGTTGGTGAGGGAAACCACTTTTGCACGTGTATTAGTGTGGAAAAAACACTTTTCGCACTTGTGATAGTGTTGAAAAACCACTTTTCGCACTTGTGTTTGTGTTGAAAAACCACTTTTCACACTTGTGTTAGTGATGAAAAACCACTTTTCGCACTTGTGTTGGTGCAGGAAACCATTTTTGCACTTGTATTAGTGTGGAAAAAACACTTTTTGCACTTGTGATAGTGTTGAAAAACCACTTTTCACACTTGTGTTAGTGTTGAAAAACCACTTTTCGCACTTGTGTTAGTGTTGAAAAACCACTTTTCGCACTTGTGTTGGTGCAGGAAACCACTTATGCACGTGTATTAGTGTGGAAAAAACACTTTTCGCACTTGTGTTTGTGTTGAAAAACCACTTTTCACACTTGTGTTAGTGTTGAAAAACCACTTTTCTCACTTGTGTTGGTGCAGGAAACCACTTTTGCACTTGTATTAGTGTGGAAAAAACACTTTTTGCACTTGTGATAGTGTTGAAAAACCACTTTTCGCACTTGTGTTAGTGTTGAAAAACCACTTTTCGCACTTGTGTTAGTGATGAAAAACCACTTTTCGCACTTGTGTTGGTGCAGGAAACCATTTTTGCACTTGTATTAGTGTGGAAAAAACACTTTTTGCACTTGTGATAGTGTTGAAAAACCACTTTTCACACTTGTGTTAGTGTTGAAAAACCACTTTTCGCACTTGTGTTAGTGTTGAAAAACCACTTTTCGCACTTGTGTTGGTGCAGGAAACCACTTTTGCACGTGTATTAGTGTGGAAAAAACACTTTTCGCACTTGTGTTTGTGTTGAAAAACCACTTTTCACACTTGTGTTAGTGTTGAAAAACCACTTTTCGCACTTGTGTTGGTGCAGGAAACCACTTTTGCACGTGTATTAGTGTGGAAAAAACACTTTTCGCACATGTGATAGTGTTGAAAAACCACTTTTCGCACTTGTGTTTGTGTTGAAAAACCACTTTTCGCACTTGTGTTAGTGATGAAAAACCACTTTTCGCACTTGTGTTGGTGCAGGAAACCACTTTTGCACTTGTATTAGTGTGGAAAAAACACTTTTCGCACTTGTGTTTGTGTTGAAAAACCACTTTTCGCACTTGTGTTAGTGATGAAAAACCACTTTTCGCACTTGTGTTGGTGCAGGAAACCATTTTTGCACTTGTATTAGTGTGGAAAAAACATTTTTGCACTTGTGATAGTGTTGAAAAACCACTTTTCGCACTTGTGTTAGTGTTGAAAAACCACTTTTCGCACTTGTGTTAGTGATGAAAAACCACTTTTCGCACTTGTGTTGGTGCAGGAAACCATTTTTGCACTTGTATTAGTGTGGAAAAAACACTTTTTGCACTTGTGATAGTGTTGAAAAACCACTTTTCACACTTGTGTTAGTGTTGAAAAACCACTTTTTGCACTTGTGTTAGTGTTGAAAAACCACTTTTCGCACTTGTGTTGGTGCAGGAAACCACTTTTGCACGTGCATTAGTGTGGAAAAAACACTTTTCGCACTTGTGTTTGTGTTGAAAAACCACTTTTCACACTTGTGTTAGTGTTGAAAAACCACTTTTCGCACTTGTGTTGGTGCAGGAAACCACTTTTGCACGTGTATTAGTGTGGAAAAAACACTTTTCGCACATGTGATAGTGTTGAAAAACCACTTTTCGCACTTGTGTTTGTGTTGAAAAACCACTTTTCGCACTTGTGTTAGTGATGAAAAACCACTTTTCGCACTTGTGTTGGTGCAGGAAACCATTTTTGCACTTGTATTAGTGTGGAAAAAACACTTTTTGCACTTGTGATAGTGTTGAAAAACCACTTTTCACACTTGTGTTAGTGTTGAAAAACCACTTTTCGCACTTGTGTTAGTGTTGAAAAACCACTTTTCGCACTTGTGTTGGTGCAGGAAACCACTTTTGCACGTGTATTAGTGTGGAAAAAACACTTTTCGCACTTGTGTTTGTGTTGAAAAACCACTTTTCGCACTTGTGTTAGTGTTGAAAAACCACATTACGCACTTGTGTTGGTGCAGGAAACCACTTTTTGCACTTGTGTTATTGTTGAAAAACCACTTTTCGCACTTGTGTTAGTGTTGAAAAACCACTTTTCGCACTTGTGTTGGTGCAGGAAACCACTTTTGCACTTGTATTAGTGTGGAAAAAACACTTTTTGCACTTGTGTTAGTGTTGAAAAACCACTTTTCGCACTTGTGTTAGTGTTGAAAAACCACTTTTCGCACTTGTGTTGGTGCAGGAAACCACTTTTGCACTTGTATTAGTGTGGAAAAAACACTTTTTGCACTTGTGATAGTGTTGAAAAACCACTTTTCGCACTTGTGTTAGTGTTGAAAAACCACTTTTCGCACTTGTGTTGGTGCAGAAAACCACTTTTGCACTTGTATTAGTGTGGAAAAAACACTTTTAGCACTTGTGTTAGTGTTGAAAAACCACTTTTTGCACTTGCGTTAGTGTTGAAAAACCACTTTTCGCACTTGTGTTGGTGCAGGAAACCACTTTTGCACTTGTATTAGTGTGGAAAAAGCACTTTTCGCACTTGTGTTAGTGTTGAAAAACCACTTTTCGCACTTGTGTTAGTGTTGAAAAACCACTTTTCGCACTTGTGTTAGTGTTGAAAAACCACTTTTCGCACTTGTGTTGGTGCAGGAAACCACTTTTGCACTTGTTTTAGTGTGGAAAAAACACTTTTTGCACTTGTGATAGTGTTGAAAAACCACTATTCGCACTTGTGTTAGTGTTGAAAAACCACTTTTCGCACTTGTGTTGGTGCAGGAAACCACGTTTGCACTTGTATTAGTGTGGAAAAAACACTTTTCGCACTTGTGTTTGTGTTGAAAAACCACTTTTCGCACTTGTGTTAGTGATGAAAAACCACTTTTCGCACTTGT
Source organism: Myxine glutinosa (assembly GCF_964187855.1). Classification (NCBI taxonomy): domain Eukaryota; kingdom Metazoa; phylum Chordata; class Myxini; order Myxiniformes; family Myxinidae; genus Myxine; species Myxine glutinosa. The sequence continues at coordinate 5,430 of NW_027617690.1, forward strand.
GTTGGTGCAGGAAACCATTTTTGCACTTGTATTAGTGTGGAAAAAACACTTTTTGCACTTGTGATATTGTTGAAAAACCACTTTTCGCACTTGTGTTAGTGTTGAAAAACCACTTTTCGCACTTTTGTTAGTGTTGAAAAACCACTTTTCGCACTTGTGTTGGTGCAGGAAACCACTTTTGCACGTGTATTAGTGTGGAAAAAACACTTTTCGCACTTGTGATAGTGTTGAAAAACCACTTTTCGCACTTGTGTTTGTGTTGAAAAACCACTTTTCGCACTTGTGTTAGTGATGAAAAACCACTTTTCGCACTTGTGTTGGTGCAGGAAACCATTTTTGCACTTGTATTAGTGTGGAAAAAACACTTTTTGCACTTGTGATAGTGTTGAAAAACCACTTTTCACACTTGTGTTAGTGTTGAAAAACCACTTTTCGCACTTGTGTTGGTGCAGGAAACCACTTTTGCACGTGTATTAGTGTGGAAAAAACACTTTTCGCACTTGTGTTTGTGTTGAAAAACCACTTTTCACACTTGTGTTAGTGTTGAAAAACCACTTTTCGCACTTGTGTTGGTGCAGGAAACCACTTTTGCACTTGTATTAGTGTGGAAAAAACACTTTTTGCACTTGTGATATTGTTGAAAAACCACTTTTGCACTTGTTTTAGTGTGGAAAAAACACTTTTTGCACTTGTGATAGTGTTGAAAAACCACTATTCGCACTTGTGTTAGTGTTGAAAAACCACTTTTCGCACTTGTGTTGGTGCAGGAAACCACGTTTGCACTTGTATTAGTGTGGAAAAAACACTTTTTGCACTTGTGTTAGTGTTGAAAAACCACTTTTCGCACTTTTGTTAGTGTTGAAAAACCACTTTTCGCACTTGTGTTGGTGCAGGAAACCACTTTTGCACGTGTATTAGTGTGGAAAAAACACTTTTTGCACTTGTGATTGTGTTGAAAAACCACTTTTCGCACTTGTGTTAGTGTTGAAAAACCACTTTTCGCACTTGTGTTAGTGTTGAAAAACCACTTTTCGCACTTGTGTTAGTGATGAAAAACCACTTTTCGCACTTGTGTTGGTGCAGGAAACCATTTTTGCACTTGTATTAGTGTGGAAAAAACACTTTTTGCACTTGTGATAGTGTTGAAAAACCACTTTTCACACTTGTGTTAGTGTTGAAAAACCACTTTTCGCACTTGTGTTAGTGTTGAAAAACCACTTTTCGCACTTGTGTTGGTGCAGGAAACCACTTTAGCACGTGTATTCGTGTGGAAAAAACACTTTTCGCACTTGTGTTTGTGTTGAAAAACCACTTTTCACACTTGTGTTAGTGTTGAAAAACCACTTTTCGCACTTGTGTTGGTGCAGGAAACCACTTTTGCACTTGTATTAGTGTGGAAAAAACACTTTTTGCACTTGTGATAGTGTTGAAAAACAACTTTTCGCACTTGTGTTAGTGTTGAAAAACCACTTTTCGCACTTGTGTTGGTGCAGGAAACCACTTTTGCACTTGTATTAGTGTGGAAAAAACACTTTTTGCACTTGTGATTGTGTTGAAAAACCACTTTTCGCACATGTGTTAGTGTTGAAAAACCACATTACGCACTTGTGTTGGTGCAGGAAACCACTTTTGCACTTGTATTAGTGTGGAAAAAACACTTTTCGCACTTGTGTTTGTGTTGAAAAACCACTTTTCGCACTTGTGTTAGTGATGAAAAACAACTTTTCGCACTTGTGTTAGTGTTGAAAAACCACTTTTCGCACTTGTGTTGGTGCAGGAAACCACTTTTGCACTTGTATTAGTGTGGAAAAAACACTTTTTGCACTTGTGATTGTGTTGAAAAACCACTTTTCGCACTTGTGTTAGTGTTGAAAAACCACATTACGCACTTGTGTTGGTGCAGGAAACCACTTTTTGCACTTGTGTTAGTGTTGAAAAACCACTTTTCGCACTTGTGTTGGTGCAGGAAACCACTTTTGCACTTGTATTAGTGTGGAAAAAACACTTTTTGCACTTGTGTTAGTGTTGAAAAACCACTTTTCGCACTTGTGTTAGTGTTGAAAAACCACTTTTCGCACTTGTGTTGGTGCAGGAAACCACTTTTGCACTTGTATTAGTGTGGAAAAAACACTTTTTGCACTTGTGATAGTGTTGAAAAACCACTTTTCGCACTTGTGTTAGTGTTGAAAAACCACTTTTCGCACTTGTGTTGGTGCAGAAAACCACTTTTGCACTTGTATTAGTGTGGAAAAAACACTTTTAGCACTTGTGTTAGTGTTGAAAAACCACTTTTTGCACTTGCGTTAGTGTTGAAAAACCACTTTTCGCACTTGTGTTGGTGCAGGAAACCACTTTTGCACTTGTATTAGTGTGGAAAAAGCACTTTTCGCACTTGTGTTAGTGTTGAAAAACCACTTTTCGCACTTGTGTTAGTGTTGAAAAACCACTTTTCGCACTTGTGTTAGTGTTGAAAAACCACTTTTCGCACTTGTGTTGGTGCAGGAAACCACTTTTGCACTTGTTTTAGTGTGGAAAAAACACTTTTTGCACTTGTGATAGTGTTGAAAAACCACTATTCGCACTTGTGTTAGTGTTGAAAAACCACTTTTCGCACTTGTGTTGGTGCAGGAAACCACTTTTGCACTTGTATTAGTGTGGAAAAAACACTTTTTGCACTTGTGATATTGTTGAAAAACCACTTTTCGCACTTGTGTTAGTGTTGAAAAACCACTTTTCGCACTTGTGTTAGTGTTGAAAAACCACTTTTCGCACTTGTGTTGGTGAGGGAAACCACTTTTGCACGTGTATTAGTGTGGAAAAAACACTTTTCGCACTTGTGATAGTGTTGAAAAACCACTTTTCGCACTTGTGTTTGTGTTGAAAAACCACTTTTCACACTTGTGTTAGTGATGAAAAACCACTTTTCGCACTTGTGTTGGTGCAGGAAACCATTTTTGCACTTGTATTAGTGTGGAAAAAACACTTTTTGCACTTGTGATAGTGTTGAAAAACCACTTTTCACACTTGTGTTAGTGTTGAAAAACCACTTTTCGCACTTGTGTTAGTGTTGAAAAACCACTTTTCGCACTTGTGTTGGTGCAGGAAACCACTTATGCACGTGTATTAGTGTGGAAAAAACACTTTTCGCACTTGTGTTTGTGTTGAAAAACCACTTTTCACACTTGTGTTAGTGTTGAAAAACCACTTTTCTCACTTGTGTTGGTGCAGGAAACCACTTTTGCACTTGTATTAGTGTGGAAAAAACACTTTTTGCACTTGTGATAGTGTTGAAAAACCACTTTTCGCACTTGTGTTAGTGTTGAAAAACCACTTTTCGCACTTGTGTTGGTGCAGGAAACCACTTTTGCACTTGTATTAGTGTGGAAAAAACACTTTTTGCACTTGTGATTGTGTTGAAAAACCACTTTTCGCACATGTGTTAGTGTTGAAAAACCACATTACGCACTTGTGTTGGTGCAGGAAACCACTTTTGCACTTGTATTAGTGTGGAAAAAACACTTTTTGCACTTGTGTTAGTGTTGAAAAACCACTTTTCGCACTTGTGTTCGTGTTGAAAAACCACTTTTCGCACTTGTGTTGGTGCAGGAAACCACTTTTGCACTTGTATTAGTGTGGAAAAAACACTTTTTGCACTTGTGATAGTGTTGAAAAACCACTTTTCGCACTTGTGTTAGTGTTGAAAAACCACTTTTCGCACTTGTGTTGGTGCAGAAAACCACTTTTGCACTTGTATTAGTGTGGAAAAAACACTTTTAGCACTTGTGTTAGTGTTGAAAAACCACTTTTTGCACTTGCGTTAGTGTTGAAAAACCACTTTTCGCACTTGTGTTGGTGCAGGAAACCACTTTTGCACTTGTATTAGTGTGGAAAAAGCACTTTTCGCACTTGTGTTAGTGTTGAAAAACCACTTTTCGCACTTGTGTTAGTGTTGAAAAACCACTTTTCGCACTTGTGTTAGTGTTGAAAAACCACTTTTCGCACTTGTGTTGGTGCAGGAAACCACTTTTGCACTTGTTTTAGTGTGGAAAAAACACTTTTTGCACTTGTGATAGTGTTGAAAAACCACTATTCGCACTTGTGTTAGTGTTGAAAAACCACTTTTCGCACTTGTGTTGGTGCAGGAAACCACGTTTGCACTTGTATTAGTGTGGAAAAAACACTTTTTGCACTTGTGATATTGTTGAAAAACCACTTTTCGCACTTGTGTTAGTGTTGAAAAACCACTTTTCGCACTTGTGTTAGTGTTGAAAAACCACTTTTCGCACTTGTGTTGGTGCAGGAAACCACTTTTGCACGTGTATTAGTGTGGAAAAAACACTTTTCGCACTTGTGATAGTGTTGAAAAACCACTTTTCGCACTTGTGTTTGTGTTGAAAAACCACTTTTCGCACTTGTGTTAGTGATGAAAAACCACTTTTCGCACTTGTGTTGGTGCAGGAAACCATTTTTGCACTTGTATTAGTGTGGAAAAAACACTTTTTGCACTTGTGATAGTGTTGAAAAACCACTTTTCACACTTGTGTTAGTGTTGAAAAACCACTTTTCGCACTTGTGTTAGTGTTGAAAAACCACTTTTCGCACTTGTGTTGGTGCAGGAAACCACTTTTGCACGTGTATTAGTGTGGAAAAAACACTTTTCGCACTTGTGTTTGTGTTGAAAAACCACTTTTCACACTTGTGTTAGTGTTGAAAAACCACTTTTCGCACTTGTGTTGGTGCAGGAAACCACTTTTGCACTTGTATTAGTGTGGAAAAAACACTTTTTGCACTTGTGATAGTGTTGAAAAACAACTTTTCGCACTTGTGTTAGTGTTGAAAAACCACTTTTCGCACTTGTGTTGGTGCAGGAAACCACTTTTGCACTTGTATTAGTGTGGAAAAAACACTTTTTGCACTTGTGATTGTGTTGAAAAACCACTTTTCGCACATGTGTTAGTGTTGAAAAACCACATTACGCACTTGTGTTGGTGCAGGAAACCACTTTTGCACTTGTATTAGTGTGGAAAAAACACTTTTCGCACTTGTGTTTGTGTTGAAAAACCACTTTTCGCACTTGTGTTAGTGATGAAAAACAACTTTTCGCACTTGTGTTAGTGTTGAAAAACCACTTTTCGCACTTGTGTTGGTGCAGGAAACCACTTTTGCACTTGTATTAGTGTGGAAAAAACACTTTTTGCACTTGTGATTGTGTTGAAAAACCACTTTTCGCACTTGTGTTAGTGTTGAAAAACCACATTACGCACTTGTGTTGGTGCAGGAAACCACTTTTTGCACTTGTGTTAGTGTTGAAAAACCACTTTTCGCACTTGTGTTGGTGCAGGAAACCACTTTTGCACTTGTATTAGTGTGGAAAAAACACTTTTTGCACTTGTGTTAGTGTTGAAAAACCACTTTTCGCACTTGTGTTAGTGTTGAAAAACCACTTTTCGCACTTGTGTTGGTGCAGGAAACCACTTTTGCACTTGTATTAGTGTGGAAAAAACACTTTTTGCACTTGTGATAGTGTTGAAAAACCACTTTTCGCACTTGTGTTAGTGTTGAAAAACCACTTTTCGCACTTGTGTTGGTGCAGAAAACCACTTTTGCACTTGTATTAGTGTGGAAAAAACACTTTTAGCACTTGTGTTAGTGTTGAAAAACCACTTTTTGCACTTGCGTTAGTGTTGAAAAACCACTTTTCGCACTTGTGTTGGTGCAGGAAACCACTTTTGCACTTGTATTAGTGTGGAAAAAGCACTTTTCGCACTTGTGTTAGTGTTGAAAAACCACTTTTCGCACTTGTGTTAGTGTTGAAAAACCACTTTTCGCACTTGTGTTAGTGTTGAAAAACCACTTTTCGCACTTGTGTTGGTGCAGGAAACCACTTTTGCACTTGTTTTAGTGTGGAAAAAACACTTTTTGCACTTGTGATAGTGTTGAAAAACCACTATTCGCACTTGTGTTAGTGTTGAAAAACCACTTTTCGCACTTGTGTTGGTGCAGGAAACCACTTTTGCACTTGTATTAGTGTGGAAAAAACACTTTTTGCACTTGTGATATTGTTGAAAAACCACTTTTCGCACTTGTGTTAGTGTTGAAAAACCACTTTTCGCACTTGTGTTAGTGTTGAAAAACCACTTTTCGCACTTGTGTTGGTGAGGGAAACCACTTTTGCACGTGTATTAGTGTGGAAAAAACACTTTTCGCACTTGTGATAGTGTTGAAAAACCACTTTTCGCACTTGTGTTTGTGTTGAAAAACCACTTTTCACACTTGTGTTAGTGATGAAAAACCACTTTTCGCACTTGTGTTGGTGCAGGAAACCATTTTTGCACTTGTATTAGTGTGGAAAAAACACTTTTTGCACTTGTGATAGTGTTGAAAAACCACTTTTCACACTTGTGTTAGTGTTGAAAAACCACTTTTCGCACTTGTGTTAGTGTTGAAAAACCACTTTTCGCACTTGTGTTGGTGCAGGAAACCACTTATGCACGTGTATTAGTGTGGAAAAAACACTTTTCGCACTTGTGTTTGTGTTGAAAAACCACTTTTCACACTTGTGTTAGTGTTGAAAAACCACTTTTCTCACTTGTGTTGGTGCAGGAAACCACTTTTGCACTTGTATTAGTGTGGAAAAAACACTTTTTGCACTTGTGATAGTGTTGAAAAACCACTTTTCGCACTTGTGTTAGTGTTGAAAAACCACTTTTCGCACTTGTGTTAGTGATGAAAAACCACTTTTCGCACTTGTGTTGGTGCAGGAAACCATTTTTGCACTTGTATTAGTGTGGAAAAAACACTTTTTGCACTTGTGATAGTGTTGAAAAACCACTTTTCACACTTGTGTTAGTGTTGAAAAACCACTTTTCGCACTTGTGTTAGTGTTGAAAAACCACTTTTCGCACTTGTGTTGGTGCAGGAAACCACTTTTGCACGTGTATTAGTGTGGAAAAAACACTTTTCGCACTTGTGTTTGTGTTGAAAAACCACTTTTCACACTTGTGTTAGTGTTGAAAAACCACTTTTCGCACTTGTGTTGGTGCAGGAAACCACTTTTGCACGTGTATTAGTGTGGAAAAAACACTTTTCGCACATGTGATAGTGTTGAAAAACCACTTTTCGCACTTGTGTTTGTGTTGAAAAACCACTTTTCGCACTTGTGTTAGTGATGAAAAACCACTTTTCGCACTTGTGTTGGTGCAGGAAACCACTTTTGCACTTGTATTAGTGTGGAAAAAACACTTTTCGCACTTGTGTTTGTGTTGAAAAACCACTTTTCGCACTTGTGTTAGTGATGAAAAACCACTTTTCGCACTTGTGTTGGTGCAGGAAACCATTTTTGCACTTGTATTAGTGTGGAAAAAACATTTTTGCACTTGTGATAGTGTTGAAAAACCACTTTTCGCACTTGTGTTAGTGTTGAAAAACCACTTTTCGCACTTGTGTTAGTGATGAAAAACCACTTTTCGCACTTGTGTTGGTGCAGGAAACCATTTTTGCACTTGTATTAGTGTGGAAAAAACACTTTTTGCACTTGTGATAGTGTTGAAAAACCACTTTTCACACTTGTGTTAGTGTTGAAAAACCACTTTTTGCACTTGTGTTAGTGTTGAAAAACCACTTTTCGCACTTGTGTTGGTGCAGGAAACCACTTTTGCACGTGCATTAGTGTGGAAAAAACACTTTTCGCACTTGTGTTTGTGTTGAAAAACCACTTTTCACACTTGTGTTAGTGTTGAAAAACCACTTTTCGCACTTGTGTTGGTGCAGGAAACCACTTTTGCACGTGTATTAGTGTGGAAAAAACACTTTTCGCACATGTGATAGTGTTGAAAAACCACTTTTCGCACTTGTGTTTGTGTTGAAAAACCACTTTTCGCACTTGTGTTAGTGATGAAAAACCACTTTTCGCACTTGTGTTGGTGCAGGAAACCATTTTTGCACTTGTATTAGTGTGGAAAAAACACTTTTTGCACTTGTGATAGTGTTGAAAAACCACTTTTCACACTTGTGTTAGTGTTGAAAAACCACTTTTCGCACTTGTGTTAGTGTTGAAAAACCACTTTTCGCACTTGTGTTGGTGCAGGAAACCACTTTTGCACGTGTATTAGTGTGGAAAAAACACTTTTCGCACTTGTGTTTGTGTTGAAAAACCACTTTTCGCACTTGTGTTAGTGTTGAAAAACCACATTACGCACTTGTGTTGGTGCAGGAAACCACTTTTTGCACTTGTGTTATTGTTGAAAAACCACTTTTCGCACTTGTGTTAGTGTTGAAAAACCACTTTTCGCACTTGTGTTGGTGCAGGAAACCACTTTTGCACTTGTATTAGTGTGGAAAAAACACTTTTTGCACTTGTGTTAGTGTTGAAAAACCACTTTTCGCACTTGTGTTAGTGTTGAAAAACCACTTTTCGCACTTGTGTTGGTGCAGGAAACCACTTTTGCACTTGTATTAGTGTGGAAAAAACACTTTTTGCACTTGTGATAGTGTTGAAAAACCACTTTTCGCACTTGTGTTAGTGTTGAAAAACCACTTTTCGCACTTGTGTTGGTGCAGAAAACCACTTTTGCACTTGTATTAGTGTGGAAAAAACACTTTTAGCACTTGTGTTAGTGTTGAAAAACCACTTTTTGCACTTGCGTTAGTGTTGAAAAACCACTTTTCGCACTTGTGTTGGTGCAGGAAACCACTTTTGCACTTGTATTAGTGTGGAAAAAGCACTTTTCGCACTTGTGTTAGTGTTGAAAAACCACTTTTCGCACTTGTGTTAGTGTTGAAAAACCACTTTTCGCACTTGTGTTAGTGTTGAAAAACCACTTTTCGCACTTGTGTTGGTGCAGGAAACCACTTTTGCACTTGTTTTAGTGTGGAAAAAACACTTTTTGCACTTGTGATAGTGTTGAAAAACCACTATTCGCACTTGTGTTAGTGTTGAAAAACCACTTTTCGCACTTGTGTTGGTGCAGGAAACCACGTTTGCACTTGTATTAGTGTGGAAAAAACACTTTTCGCACTTGTGTTTGTGTTGAAAAACCACTTTTCGCACTTGTGTTAGTGATGAAAAACCACTTTTCGCACTTGTGTTGGTGCAGGAAACCATTTTTGCACTTGTATTAGTGTGGAAAAAACACTTTTTGCACTTGTGATATTGTTGAAAAACCACTTTTCGCACTTGTGTTAGTGTTGAAAAACCACTTTTCGCACTTTTGTTAGTGTTGAAAAACCACTTTTCGCACTTGTGTTGGTGCAGGAAACCACTTTTGCACGTGTATTAGTGTGGAAAAAACACTTTTCGCACTTGTGATAGTGTTGAAAAACCACTTTTCGCACTTGTGTTTGTGTTGAAAAACCACTTTTCGCACTTGTGTTAGTGATGAAAAACCACTTTTCGCACTTGTGTTGGTGCAGGAAACCATTTTTGCACTTGTATTAGTGTGGAAAAAACACTTTTTGCACTTGTGATAGTGTTGAAAAACCACTTTTCACACTTGTGTTAGTGTTGAAAAACCACTTTTCGCACTTGTGTTGGTGCAGGAAACCACTTTTGCACGTGTATTAGTGTGGAAAAAACACTTTTCGCACTTGTGTTTGTGTTGAAAAACCACTTTTCACACTTGTGTTAGTGTTGAAAAACCACTTTTCGCACTTGTGTTGGTGCAGGAAACCACTTTTGCACTTGTATTAGTGTGGAAAAAACACTTTTTGCACTTGTGATATTGTTGAAAAACCACTTTTGCACTTGTTTTAGTGTGGAAAAAACACTTTTTGCACTTGTGATAGTGTTGAAAAACCACTATTCGCACTTGTGTTAGTGTTGAAAAACCACTTTTCGCACTTGTGTTGGTGCAGGAAACCACGTTTGCACTTGTATTAGTGTGGAAAAAACACTTTTTGCACTTGTGTTAGTGTTGAAAAACCACTTTTCGCACTTTTGTTAGTGTTGAAAAACCACTTTTCGCACTTGTGTTGGTGCAGGAAACCACTTTTGCACGTGTATTAGTGTGGAAAAAACACTTTTTGCACTTGTGATTGTGTTGAAAAACCACTTTTCGCACTTGTGTTAGTGTTGAAAAACCACTTTTCGCACTTGTGTTAGTGTTGAAAAACCACTTTTCGCACTTGTGTTAGTGATGAAAAACCACTTTTCGCACTTGTGTTGGTGCAGGAAACCATTTTTGCACTTGTATTAGTGTGGAAAAAACACTTTTTGCACTTGTGATAGTGTTGAAAAACCACTTTTCACACTTGTGTTAGTGTTGAAAAACCACTTTTCGCACTTGTGTTAGTGTTGAAAAACCACTTTTCGCACTTGTGTTGGTGCAGGAAACCACTTTAGCACGTGTATTCGTGTGGAAAAAACACTTTTCGCACTTGTGTTTGTGTTGAAAAACCACTTTTCACACTTGTGTTAGTGTTGAAAAACCACTTTTCGCACTTGTGTTGGTGCAGGAAACCACTTTTGCACTTGTATTAGTGTGGAAAAAACACTTTTTGCACTTGTGATAGTGTTGAAAAACAACTTTTCGCACTTGTGTTAGTGTTGAAAAACCACTTTTCGCACTTGTGTTGGTGCAGGAAACCACTTTTGCACTTGTATTAGTGTGGAAAAAACACTTTTTGCACTTGTGATTGTGTTGAAAAACCACTTTTCGCACATGTGTTAGTGTTGAAAAACCACATTACGCACTTGTGTTGGTGCAGGAAACCACTTTTGCACTTGTATTAGTGTGGAAAAAACACTTTTCGCACTTGTGTTTGTGTTGAAAAACCACTTTTCGCACTTGTGTTAGTGATGAAAAACAACTTTTCGCACTTGTGTTAGTGTTGAAAAACCACTTTTCGCACTTGTGTTGGTGCAGGAAACCACTTTTGCACTTGTATTAGTGTGGAAAAAACACTTTTTGCACTTGTGATTGTGTTGAAAAACCACTTTTCGCACTTGTGTTAGTGTTGAAAAACCACATTACGCACTTGTGTTGGTGCAGGAAACCACTTTTTGCACTTGTGTTAGTGTTGAAAAACCACTTTTCGCACTTGTGTTGGTGCAGGAAACCACTTTTGCACTTGTATTAGTGTGGAAAAAACACTTTTTGCACTTGTGTTAGTGTTGAAAAACCACTTTTCGCACTTGTGTTAGTGTTGAAAAACCACTTTTCGCACTTGTGTTGGTGCAGGAAACCACTTTTGCACTTGTATTAGTGTGGAAAAAACACTTTTTGCACTTGTGATAGTGTTGAAAAACCACTTTTCGCACTTGTGTTAGTGTTGAAAAACCACTTTTCGCACTTGTGTTGGTGCAGAAAACCACTTTTGCACTTGTATTAGTGTGGAAAAAACACTTTTAGCACTTGTGTTAGTGTTGAAAAACCACTTTTTGCACTTGCGTTAGTGTTGAAAAACCACTTTTCGCACTTGTGTTGGTGCAGGAAACCACTTTTGCACTTGTATTAGTGTGGAAAAAGCACTTTTCGCACTTGTGTTAGTGTTGAAAAACCACTTTTCGCACTTGTGTTAGTGTTGAAAAACCACTTTTCGCACTTGTGTTAGTGTTGAAAAACCACTTTTCGCACTTGTGTTGGTGCAGGAAACCACTTTTGCACTTGTTTTAGTGTGGAAAAAACACTTTTTGCACTTGTGATAGTGTTGAAAAACCACTATTCGCACTTGTGTTAGTGTTGAAAAACCACTTTTCGCACTTGTGTTGGTGCAGGAAACCACTTTTGCACTTGTATTAGTGTGGAAAAAACACTTTTTGCACTTGTGATATTGTTGAAAAACCACTTTTCGCACTTGTGTTAGTGTTGAAAAACCACTTTTCGCACTTGTGTTAGTGTTGAAAAACCACTTTTCGCACTTGTGTTGGTGAGGGAAACCACTTTTGCACGTGTATTAGTGTGGAAAAAACACTTTTCGCACTTGTGATAGTGTTGAAAAACCACTTTTCGCACTTGTGTTTGTGTTGAAAAACCACTTTTCACACTTGTGTTAGTGATGAAAAACCACTTTTCGCACTTGTGTTGGTGCAGGAAACCATTTTTGCACTTGTATTAGTGTGGAAAAAACACTTTTTGCACTTGTGATAGTGTTGAAAAACCACTTTTCACACTTGTGTTAGTGTTGAAAAACCACTTTTCGCACTTGTGTTAGTGTTGAAAAACCACTTTTCGCACTTGTGTTGGTGCAGGAAACCACTTATGCACGTGTATTAGTGTGGAAAAAACACTTTTCGCACTTGTGTTTGTGTTGAAAAACCACTTTTCACACTTGTGTTAGTGTTGAAAAACCACTTTTCTCACTTGTGTTGGTGCAGGAAACCACTTTTGCACTTGTATTAGTGTGGAAAAAACACTTTTTGCACTTGTGATAGTGTTGAAAAACCACTTTTCGCACTTGTGTTAGTGTTGAAAAACCACTTTTCGCACTTGTGTTAGTGATGAAAAACCACTTTTCGCACTTGTGTTGGTGCAGGAAACCATTTTTGCACTTGTATTAGTGTGGAAAAAACACTTTTTGCACTTGTGATAGTGTTGAAAAACCACTTTTCACACTTGTGTTAGTGTTGAAAAACCACTTTTCGCACTTGTGTTAGTGTTGAAAAACCACTTTTCGCACTTGTGTTGGTGCAGGAAACCACTTTTGCACGTGTATTAGTGTGGAAAAAACACTTTTCGCACTTGTGTTTGTGTTGAAAAACCACTTTTCACACTTGTGTTAGTGTTGAAAAACCACTTTTCGCACTTGTGTTGGTGCAGGAAACCACTTTTGCACGTGTATTAGTGTGGAAAAAACACTTTTCGCACATGTGATAGTGTTGAAAAACCACTTTTCGCACTTGTGTTTGTGTTGAAAAACCACTTTTCGCACTTGTGTTAGTGATGAAAAACCACTTTTCGCACTTGTGTTGGTGCAGGAAACCACTTTTGCACTTGTATTAGTGTGGAAAAAACACTTTTCGCACTTGTGTTTGTGTTGAAAAACCACTTTTCGCACTTGTGTTAGTGATGAAAAACCACTTTTCGCACTTGTGTTGGTGCAGGAAACCATTTTTGCACTTGTATTAGTGTGGAAAAAACATTTTTGCACTTGTGATAGTGTTGAAAAACCACTTTTCGCACTTGTGTTAGTGTTGAAAAACCACTTTTCGCACTTGTGTTAGTGATGAAAAACCACTTTTCGCACTTGTGTTGGTGCAGGAAACCATTTTTGCACTTGTATTAGTGTGGAAAAAACACTTTTTGCACTTGTGATAGTGTTGAAAAACCACTTTTCACACTTGTGTTAGTGTTGAAAAACCACTTTTTGCACTTGTGTTAGTGTTGAAAAACCACTTTTCGCACTTGTGTTGGTGCAGGAAACCACTTTTGCACGTGCATTAGTGTGGAAAAAACACTTTTCACACTTGTGTTTGTGTTGAAAAACCACTTTTCACACTTGTGTTAGTGTTGAAAAACCACTTTTCGCACTTGTGTTGGTGCAGGAAACCACTTTTGCACGTGTATTAGTGTGGAAAAAACACTTTTCGCACATGTGATAGTGTTGAAAAACCACTTTTCGCACTTGTGTTTGTGTTGAAAAACCACTTTTCGCACTTGTGTTAGTGATGAAAAACCACTTTTCGCACTTGTGTTGGTGCAGGAAACCATTTTTGCACTTGTATTAGTGTGGAAAAAACACTTTTTGCACTTGTGATAGTGTTGAAAAACCACTTTTCACACTTGTGTTAGTGTTGAAAAACCACTTTTCGCACTTGTGTTAGTGTTGAAAAACCACTTTTCGCACTTGTGTTGGTGCAGGAAACCACTTTTGCACGTGTATTAGTGTGGAAAAAACACTTTTCGCACTTGTGTTTGTGTTGAAAAACCACTTTTCGCACTTGTGTTAGTGTTGAAAAACCACATTACGCACTTGTGTTGGTGCAGGAAACCACTTTTTGCACTTGTGTTATTGTTGAAAAACCACTTTTCGCACTTGTGTTAGTGTTGAAAAACCACTTTTCGCACTTGTGTTGGTGCAGGAAACCACTTTTGCACTTGTATTAGTGTGGAAAAAACACTTTTTGCACTTGTGTTAGTGTTGAAAAACCACTTTTCGCACTTGTGTTAGTGTTGAAAAACCACTTTTCGCACTTGTGTTGGTGCAGGAAACCACTTTTGCACTTGTATTAGTGTGGAAAAAACACTTTTTGCACTTGTGATAGTGTTGAAAAACCACTTTTCGCACTTGTGTTAGTGTTGAAAAACCACTTTTCGCACTTGTGTTGGTGCAGAAAACCACTTTTGCACTTGTATTAGTGTGGAAAAAACACTTTTAGCACTTGTGTTAGTGTTGAAAAACCACTTTTTGCACTTGCGTTAGTGTTGAAAAACCACTTTTCGCACTTGTGTTGGTGCAGGAAACCACTTTTGCACTTGTATTAGTGTGGAAAAAGCACTTTTCGCACTTGTGTTAGTGTTGAAAAACCACTTTTCGCACTTGTGTTAGTGTTGAAAAACCACTTTTCGCACTTGTGTTAGTGTTGAAAAACCACTTTTCGCACTTGTGTTGGTGCAGGAAACCACTTTTGCACTTGTTTTAGTGTGGAAAAAACACTTTTTGCACTTGTGATAGTGTTGAAAAACCACTATTCGCACTTGTGTTAGTGTTGAAAAACCACTTTTCGCACTTGTGTTGGTGCAGGAAACCACGTTTGCACTTGTATTAGTGTGGAAAAAACACTTTTCGCACTTGTGTTTGTGTTGAAAAACCACTTTTCGCACTTGTGTTAGTGATGAAAAACCACTTTTCGCACTTGTGTTGGTGCAGGAAACCATTTTTGCACTTGTATTAGTGTGGAAAAAACACTTTTTGCACTTGTGATATTGTTGAAAAACCACTTTTCGCACTTGTGTTAGTGTTGAAAAACCACTTTTCGCACTTTTGTTAGTGTTGAAAAACCACTTTTCGCACTTGTGTTGGTGCAGGAAACCACTTTTGCACGTGTATTAGTGTGGAAAAAACACTTTTCGCACTTGTGATAGTGTTGAAAAACCACTTTTCGCACTTGTGTTTGTGTTGAAAAACCACTTTTCGCACTTGTGTTAGTGATGAAAAACCACTTTTCGCACTTGTGTTGGTGCAGGAAACCATTTTTGCACTTGTATTAGTGTGGAAAAAACACTTTTTGCACTTGTGATAGTGTTGAAAAACCACTTTTCACACTTGTGTTAGTGTTGAAAAACCACTTTTCGCACTTGTGTTGGTGCAGGAAACCACTTTTGCACGTGTATTAGTGTGGAAAAAACACTTTTCGCACTTGTGTTTGTGTTGAAAAACCACTTTTCACACTTGTGTTAGTGTTGAAAAACCACTTTTCGCACTTGTGTTGGTGCAGGAAACCACTTTTGCACTTGTATTAGTGTGGAAAAAACACTTTTTGCACTTGTGATAGTGTTGAAAAACCACTTTTCGCACTTGTGTTAGTGTTGAAAAACAACTTTTCGCACTTGTGTTAGTGTTGAAAAACCACTTTTCGCACTTGTGTTGGTGCAGGAAACCACTTTTGCACTTGTATTAGTGTGGAAAAAACACTTTTTGCACTTGTGATTGTGTTGAAAAACCACTTTTCGCACATGTGTTAGTGTTGAAAAACCACATTACGCACTTGTGTTGGTGCAGGAAACCACTTTTGCACTTGTATTAGTGTGGAAAAAACACTTTTCGCACTTGTGTTTGTGTTGAAAAACCACTTTTCGCACTTGTGTTAGTGATGAAAAACCACTTTTCGCACTTGTGTTGGTGCAGGAAACCATTTTTGCACTTGTATTAGTGTGGAAAAAACACTTTTTGCACTTGTGATAGTGTTGAAAAACCACTTTTCGCACTTGTGTTAGTGTTGAAAAACCACTTTTCGCACTTGTGTTAGTGATGAAAAACCACTTTTCGCACTTGTGTTGGTGCAGGAAACCATTTTTGCACTTGTATTAGTGTGGAAAAAACACTTTTTGCACTTGTGATAGTGTTGAAAAACCACTTTTCACACTTGTGTTAGTGTTGAAAAACCACCTTTCGCACTTGTGTTAGTGTTGAAAAACCACTTTTCGCACTTGTGTTGGTGCAGGAAACCACTTTTGCACGTGTATTAGTGTGGAAAAAACACTTTTCGCACTTGTGTTTGTGTTGAAAAACCACTTTTCACACTTGTGTTAGTGTTGAAAAACCACTTTTCGCACTTGTGTTGGTGCAGGAAACCACTTTTGCACGTGTATTAGTGTGGAAAAAACACTTTTCGCACATGTGCTAGTGTTGAAAAACCACTTTTCGCACTTGTGTTTGTGTTGAAAAACCACTTTTCGCACTTGTGTTAGTGATGAAAAACCACTTTTCGCACTTGTGTTGGTGCAGGAAACCATTTTTGCACTTGTATTAGTGTGGAAAAAACACTTTTTGCACTTGTGATAGTGTTGAAAAACCACTTTTCACACTTGTGTTAGTGTTGAAAAACCACTTTTCGCACTTGTGTTAGTGTTGAAAAACCACTTTTCGCACTTGTGTTGGTGCAGGAAACCACTTTTGCACGTGTATTAGTGTGGAAAAAACACTTTTCGCACTTGTGTTTGTGTTGAAAAACCACTTTTCGCACTTGTGTTAGTGTTGAAAAACCACATTACGCACTTGTGTTGGTGCAGGAAACCACTTTTTGCACTTGTGTTATTGTTGAAAAACCACTTTTCGCACTTGTGTTAGTGTTGAAAAACCACTTTTCGCACTTGTGTTGGTGCAGGAAACCACTTTTGCACTTGTATTAGTGTGGAAAAAACACTTTTTGCACTTGTGTTAGTGTTGAAAAACCACTTTTCGCACTTGTGTTAGTGTTGAAAAACCACTTTTCGCACTTGTGTTGGTGCAGGAAACCACTTTTGCACTTGTATTAGTGTGGAAAAAACACTTTTTGCACTTGTGATAGTGTTGAAAAACCACTTTTCGCACTTGTGTTAGTGTTGAAAAACCACTTTTCGCACTTGTGTTGGTGCAGAAAACCACTTTTGCACTTGTATTAGTGTGGAAAAAACACTTTTAGCACTTGTGTTAGTGTTGAAAAACCACTTTTTGCACTTGCGTTAGTGTTGAAAAACCACTTTTCGCACTTGTGTTGGTGCAGGAAACCACTTTTGCACTTGTATTAGTGTGGAAAAAGCACTTTTCGCACTTGTGTTAGTGTTGAAAAACCACTTTTCGCACTTGTGTTAGTGTTGAAAAACCACTTTTCGCACTTGTGTTAGTGTTGAAAAACCACTTTTCGCACTTGTGTTGGTGCAGGAAACCACTTTTGCACTTGTTTTAGTGTGGAAAAAACACTTTTTGCACTTGTGATAGTGTTGAAAAACCACTATTCGCACTTGTGTTAGTGTTGAAAAACCACTTTTCGCACTTGTGTTGGTGCAGGAAACCACGTTTGCACTTGTATTAGTGTGGAAAAAACACTTTTTGCACTTGTGATATTGTTGAAAAACCACTTTTCGCACTTGTGTTAGTGTTGAAAAACCACTTTTCGCACTTGTGTTAGTGTTGAAAAACCACTTTTCGCACTCGTGTTGGTGCAGGAAACCACTTTTGCACGTGTATTAGTGTGGAAAAAACACTTTTCGCACTTGTGATAGTGTTGAAAAACCACTTTTCGCACTTGTGTTTGTGTTGAAAAACCACTTTTCGCACTTGTGTTAGTGATGAAAAACCACTTTTCGCACTTGTGTTGGTGCAGGAAACCATTTTTGCACTTGTATTAGTGTGGAAAAAACACTTTTTGCACTTGTGATAGTGTTGAAAAACCACTTTTCACACTTGTGTTAGTGTTGAAAAACCACTTTTCGCACTTGTGTTAGTGTTGAAAAACCACTTTTCGCACTTGTGTTGGTGCAGGAAACCACTTTTGCACGTGTATTAGTGTGGAAAAAACACTTTTCGCACTTGTGTTTGTGTTGAAAAACCACTTTTCACACTTGTGTTAGTGTTGAAAAACCACTTTTCGCACTTGTGTTGGTGCAGGAAACCACTTTTGCACTTGTATTAGTGTGGAAAAAACACTTTTTGCACTTGTGATAGTGTTGAAAAACAACTTTTCGCACTTGTGTTAGTGTTGAAAAACCACTTTTCGCACTTGTGTTGGTGCAGGAAACCACTTTTGCACTTGTATTAGTGTGGAAAAAACACTTTTTGCACTTGTGATTGTGTTGAAAAACCACTTTTCGCACATGTGTTAGTGTTGAAAAACCACATTACGCACTTGTGTTCGTGCAGGAAACCACTTTTGCACTTGTATTAGTGTGGAAAAAACACTTTTCGCACTTGTGTTTGTGTTGAAAAACCACTTTTCGCACTTGTGTTAGTGATGAAAAACAACTTTTCGCACTTGTGTTAGTGTTGAAAAACCACTTTTCGCACTTGTGTTGGTGCAGGAAACCACTTTTGCACTTGTATTAGTGTGGAAAAAACACTTTTTGCACTTGTGATTGTGTTGAAAAACCACTTTTCGCACTTGTGTTAGTGTTGAAAAACCACATTACGCACTTGTGTTGGTGCAGGAAACCACTTTTTGCACTTGTGTTAGTGTTGAAAAACCACTTTTCGCACTTGTGTTGGTGCAGGAAACCACTTTTGCACTTGTATTAGTGTGGAAAAAACACTTTTTGCACTTGTGTTAGTGTTGAAAAACCACTTTTCGCACTTGTGTTAGTGTTGAAAAACTACTTTTCGCACTTGTGTTGGTGCAGGAAACCACTTTTGCACTTGTATTAGTGTGGAAAAAACACTTTTTGCACTTGTGATAGTGTTGAAAAACCACTTTTCGCACTTGTGTTAGTGTTGAAAAACCACTTTTCGCACTTGTGTTGGTGCAGAAAACCACTTTTGCACTTGTATTAGTGTGGAAAAAACACTTTTAGCACTTGTGTTAGTGTTGAAAAACCACTTTTTGCACTTGCGTTAGTGTTGAAAAACCACTTTTCGCACTTGTGTTGGTGCAGGAAACCACTTTTGCACTTGTATTAGTGTGGAAAAAGCACTTTTCGCACTTGTGTTAGTGTTGAAAAACCACTTTTCGCACTTGTGTTAGTGTTGAAAAACCACTTTTCGCACTTGTGTTAGTGTTGAAAAACCACTTTTCGCACTTGTGTTGGTGCAGGAAACCACTTTTGCACTTGTTTTAGTGTGGAAAAAACACTTTTTGCACTTGTGATAGTGTTGAAAAACCACTATTCGCACTTGTGTTAGTGTTGAAAAACCACTTTTCGCACTTGTGTTGGTGCAGGAAACCACTTTTGCACTTGTATTAGTGTGGAAAAAACACTTTTTGCACTTGTGATATTGTTGAAAAACCACTTTTCGCACTTGTGTTAGTGTTGAAAAACCACTTTTCGCACTTGTGTTAGTGTTGAAAAACCACTTTTCGCACTTGTGTTGGTGAGGAAAACCACTTTTGCACGTGTATTAGTGTGGAAAAAACACTTTTCGCACTTGTGATAGTGTTGAAAAACCACTTTTCGCACTTGTGTTTGTGTTGAAAAACCACTTTTCACACTTGTGTTAGTGATGAAAAACCACTTTTCGCACTTGTGTTGGTGCAGGAAACCATTTTTGCACTTGTATTAGTGTGGAAAAAACACTTTTTGCACTTGTGATAGTGTTGAAAAACCACTTTTCACACTTGTGTTAGTGTTGAAAAACCACTTTTCGCACTTGTGTTAGTGTTGAAAAACCACTTTTCGCACTTGTGTTGGTGCAGGAAACCACTTATGCACGTGTATTAGTGTGGAAAAAACACTTTTCGCACTTGTGTTTGTGTTGAAAAACCACTTTTCACACTTGTGTTAGTGTTGAAAAACCACTTTTCTCACTTGTGTTGGTGCAGGAAACCACTTTTGCACTTGTATTAGTGTGGAAAAAACACTTTTTGCACTTGTGATAGTGTTGAAAAACCACTTTTCGCACTTGTGTTAGTGTTGAAAAACCACTTTTCGCACTTGTGTTAGTGATGAAAAACCACTTTTCGCACTTGTGTTGGTGCAGGAAACCATTTTTGCACTTGTATTAGTGTGGAAAAAACACTTTTTGCACTTGTGATAGTGTTGAAAAACCACTTTTCACACTTGTGTTAGTGTTGAAAAACCACTTTTCGCACTTGTGTTAGTGTTGAAAAACCACTTTTCGCACTTGTGTTGGTGCAGGAAACCACTTTTGCACGTGTATTAGTGTGGAAAAAACACTTTTCGCACTTGTGTTTGTGTTGAAAAACCACTTTTCACACTTGTGTTAGTGTTGAAAAACCACTTTTCGCACTTGTGTTGGTGCAGGAAACCACTTTTGCACGTGTATTAGTGTGGAAAAAACACTTTTCGCACATGTGATAGTGTTGAAAAACCACTTTTCGCACTTGTGTTTGTGTTGAAAAACCACTTTTCGCACTTGTGTTAGTGATGAAAAACCACTTTTCGCACTTGTGTTGGTGCAGGAAACCACTTTTGCACTTGTATTAGTGTGGAAAAAACACTTTTCGCACTTGTGTTTGTGTTGAAAAACCACTTTTCGCACTTGTGTTAGTGATGAAAAACCACTTTTCGCACTTGTGTTGGTGCAGGAAACCATTTTTGCACTTGTATTAGTGTGGAAAAAACACTTTTTGCACTTGTGATAGTGTTGAAAAACCACTTTTCGCACTTGTGTTAGTGTTGAAAAACCACTTTTCGCACTTGTGTTAGTGATGAAAAACCACTTTTCGCACTTGTGTTGGTGCAGGAAACCATTTTTGCACTTGTATTAGTGTGGAAAAAACACTTTTTGCACTTGTGATAGTGTTGAAAAACCACTTTTCACACTTGTGTTAGTGTTGAAAAACCACTTTTCGCACTTGTGTTAGTGTTGAAAAACCACTTTTCGCACTTGTGTTGGTGCAGGAAACCACTTTTGCACGTGTATTAGTGTGGAAAAAACACTTTTCGCACTTGTGTTTGTGTTGAAAAACCACTTTTCACACTTGTGTTAGTGTTGAAAAACCACTTTTCGCACTTGTGTTGGTGCAGGAAACCACTTTTGCACGTGTATTAGTGTGGAAAAAACACTTTTCGCACATGTGATAGTGTTGAAAAACCACTTTTCGCACTTGTGTTTGTGTTGAAAAACCACTTTTCGCACTTGTGTTAGTGATGAAAAACCACTTTTCGCACTTGTGTTGGTGCAGGAAACCATTTTTGCACTTGTATTAGTGTGGAAAAAACACTTTTTGCACTTGTGATAGTGTTGAAAAACCACTTTTCACACTTGTGTTAGTGTTGAAAAACCACTTTTCGCACTTGTGTTAGTGTTGAAAAACCACTTTTCGCACTTGTGTTGGTGCAGGAAACCACTTTTGCACGTGTATTAGTGTGGAAAAAACACTTTTCGCACTTGTGTTTGTGTTGAAAAACCACTTTTCGCACTTGTGTTAGTGTTGAAAAACCACATTACGCACTTGTGTTGGTGCAGGAAACCACTTTTTGCACTTGTGTTATTGTTGAAAAACCACTTTTCGCACTTGTGTTAGTGTTGAAAAACCACTTTTCGCACTTGTGTTGGTGCAGGAAACCACTTTTGCACTTGTATTAGTGTGGAAAAAACACTTTTTGCACTTGTGTTAGTGTTGAAAAACCACTTTTCGCACTTGTGTTAGTGTTGAAAAACCACTTTTCGCACTTGTGTTGGTGCAGGAAACCACTTTTGCACTTGTATTAGTGTGGAAAAAACACTTTTTGCACTTGTGATAGTGTTGAAAAACCACTTTTCGCACTTGTGTTAGTGTTGAAAAACCACTTTTCGCACTTGTGTTGGTGCAGAAAACCACTTTTGCACTTGTATTAGTGTGGAAAAAACACTTTTAGCACTTGTGTTAGTGTTGAAAAACCACTTTTTGCACTTGCGTTAGTGTTGAAAAACCACTTTTCGCACTTGTGTTGGTGCAGGAAACCACTTTTGCACTTGTATTAGTGTGGAAAAAGCACTTTTCGCACTTGTGTTAGTGTTGAAAAACCACTTTTCGCACTTGTGTTAGTGTTGAAAAACCACTTTTCGCACTTGTGTTAGTGTTGAAAAACCACTTTTCGCACTTGTGTTGGTGCAGGAAACCACTTTTGCACTTGTTTTAGTGTGGAAAAAACACTTTTTGCACTTGTGATAGTGTTGAAAAACCACTATTCGCACTTGTGTTAGTGTTGAAAAACCACTTTTCGCACTTGTGTTGGTGCAGGAAACCACGTTTGCACTTGTATTAGTGTGGAAAAAACACTTTTTGCACTTGTATTAGTGTGGAAAAAACACTTTTTGCACTTGTGTTAGTGTTGAAAAACCACTTTTCGCACTTGTGTTAGTGTTGAAAAACCACTTTTCGCACTTGTGTTGGTGCAGGAAACCACTTTTGCACTTGTATTAGTGTGGAAAAAACACTTTTTGCACTTGTGATAGTGTTGAAAAACCACTTTTCGCACTTGTGTTAGTGTTGAAAAACCACTTTTCGCACTTGTGTTGGTGCAGAAAACCACTTTTGCACTTGTATTAGTGTGGAAAAAACACTTTTAGCACTTGTGTTAGTGTTGAAAAACCACTTTTTGCACTTGCGTTAGTGTTGAAAAACCACTTTTCGCACTTGTGTTGGTGCAGGAAACCACTTTTGCACTTGTATTAGTGTGGAAAAAGCACTTTTCGCACTTGTGTTAGTGTTGAAAAACCACTTTTCGCACTTGTGTTAGTGTTGAAAAACCACTTTTCGCACTTGTGTTAGTGTTGAAAAACCACTTTTCGCACTTGTGTTGGTGCAGGAAACCACTTTTGCACTTGTTTTAGTGTGGAAAAAACACTTTTTGCACTTGTGATAGTGTTGAAAAACCACTATTCGCACTTGTGTTAGTGTTGAAAAACCACTTTTCGCACTTGTGTTGGTGCAGGAAACCACTTTTGCACTTGTATTAGTGTGGAAAAAACACTTTTTGCACTTGTGATATTGTTGAAAAACCACTTTTCGCACTTGTGTTAGTGTTGAAAAACCACTTTTCGCACTTGTGTTAGTGTTGAAAAACCACTTTTCGCACTTGTGTTGGTGAGGGAAACCACTTTTGCACGTGTATTAGTGTGGAAAAAACACTTTTCGCACTTGTGATAGTGTTGAAAAACCACTTTTCGCACTTGTGTTTGTGTTGAAAAACCACTTTTCACACTTGTGTTAGTGATGAAAAACCACTTTTCGCACTTGTGTTGGTGCAGGAAACCATTTTTGCACTTGTATTAGTGTGGAAAAAACACTTTTTGCACTTGTGATAGTGTTGAAAAACCACTTTTCACACTCGTGTTAGTGTTGAAAAACCACTTTTCGCACTTGTGTTAGTGTTGAAAAACCACTTTTCGCACTTGTGTTGGTGCAGGAAACCACTTATGCACGTGTATTAGTGTGGAAAAAACACTTTTCGCACTTGTGTTTGTGTTGAAAAACCACTTTTCACACTTGTGTTAGTGTTGAAAAACCACTTTTCTCACTTGTGTTGGTGCAGGAAACCACTTTTGCACTTGTATTAGTGTGGAAAAAACACTTTTTGCACTTGTGATAGTGTTGAAAAACCACTTTTCGCACTTGTGTTAGTGTTGAAAAACCACTTTTCGCACTTGTGTTAGTGATGAAAAACCACTTTTCGCACTTGTGTTGGTGCAGGAAACCATTTTTGCACTTGTATTAGTGTGGAAAAAACACTTTTTGCACTTGTGATAGTGTTGAAAAACCACTTTTCACACTTGTGTTAGTGTTGAAAAACCACTTTTCGCACTTGTGTTAGTGTTGAAAAACCACTTTTCGCACTTGTGTTGGTGCAGGAAACCACTTTTGCACGTGTATTAGTGTGGAAAAAACACTTTTCGCACTTGTGTTTGTGTTGAAAAACCACTTTTCACACTTGTGTTAGTGTTGAAAAACCACTTTTCGCACTTGTGTTGGTGCAGGATACCACTTTTGCACGTGTATTAGTGTGGAAAAAACACTTTTCGCACATGTGATAGTGTTGAAAAACCACTTTTCGCACTTGTGTTTGTGTTGAAAAACCACTTTTCGCACTTGTGTTAGTGATGAAAAACCACTTTTCGCACTTGTGTTGGTGCAGGAAACCATTTTTGCACTTGTATTAGTGTGGAAAAAACACTTTTTGCACTTGTGATAGTGTTGAAAAACCACTTTTCACACTTGTGTTAGTGTTGAAAAACCACTTTTCGCACTTGTGTTAGTGTTGAAAAACCACTTTTCGCACTTGTGTTGGTGCAGGAAACCACTTTTGCACGTGTATTAGTGTGGAAAAAACACTTTTCGCACTTGTGTTTGTGTTGAAAAACCACTTTTCGCACTTGTGTTAGTGTTGAAAAACCACATTACGCACTTGTGTTGGTGCAGGAAACCACTTTTTGCACTTGTGTTAGTGTTGAAAAACCACTTTTCGCACTTGTGTTAGTGTTGAAAAACCACTTTTCGCACTTGTGTTGGTGCAGGAAACCACTTTTGCACTTGTATTAGTGTGGAAAAAACACTTTTTGCACTTGTGTTAGTGTTGAAAAACCACTTTTCGCACTTGTGTTAGTGTTGAAAAACCACTTTTCGCACTTGTGTTGGTGCAGGAAACCACTTTTGCACTTGTATTAGTGTGGAAAAAACACTTTTTGCACTTGTGATAGTGTTGAAAAACCACTTTTCGCACTTGTGTTAGTGTTGAAAAACCACTTTTCACACTTGTGTTGGTGCAGAAAACCACTTTTGCACTTGTATTAGTGTGGAAAAAACACTTTTAGCACTTGTGTTAGTGTTGAAAAACCACTTTTTGCACTTGCGTTAGTGTTGAAAAACCACTTTTCGCACTTGTGTTGGTGCAGGAAACCACTTTTGCACTTGTATTAGTGTGGAAAAAGCACTTTTCGCACTTTTGTTAGTGTTGAAAAACCACTTTTCGCACTTGTGTTAGTGTTGAAAAACCACTTTTCGCACTTGTGTTAGTGTTGAAAAACCACTTTTCGCACTTGTATTAGTGTGGAAAAAACACTTTTCGCACTTGTGTTTGTGTTGAAAAACCACTTTTCGCACTTGTGTTAGTGATGAAAAACAACTTTTCGCACTTGTGTTAGTGTTGAAAAACCACTTTTCGCACTTGTGTTGGTGCAGGAAACCACTTTTGCACTTGTATTAGTGTGGAAAAAACACTTTTTGCACCTGTGTTGGTGCAGGAAACCACTTTTGCACTTGTATTAGTGTGGAAAAAACACTTTTTGCACTTGTGATTGTGTTGAAAAACCACTTTTCGCACTTGTGTTAGTGTTGAAAAACCACATTACGCACTTGTGTTGGTGCAGGAAACCACTTTTTGCACTTGTGTTAGTGTTGAAAAACCACTTTTCGCACCTGTGTTGGTGCAGGAAACCACTTTTGCACTTGTATTAGTGTGGAAAAAACACTTTTTGCACTTGTGTTAGTGTTGAAAAACCACTTTTCGCACTTGTGTTAGTGTTGAAAAACCACTTTTCGCACTTGTGTTGGTGCAGGAAACCACTTTTGCACTTGTATTAGTGTGGAAAAAACACTTTTTGCACTTGTGATAGTGTTGAAAAACCACTTTTCGCACTTGTGTTAGTGTTGAAAAACCACTTTTCGCACTTGTGTTGGTGCAGAAAACCACTTTTGCACTTGTATTAGTGTGGAAAAAACACTTTTAGCACTTGTGTTAGTGTTGAAAAACCACTTTTTGCACTTGCGTTAGTGTTGAAAAACCACTTTTCGCACTTGTGTTGGTGCAGGAAACCACTTTTGCACTTGTATTAGTGTGGAAAAAGCACTTTTCGCACTTGTGTTAGTGTTGAAAAACCACTTTTCGCACTTGTGTTAGTGTTGAAAAACCACTTTTCGCACTTGTGTTAGTGTTGAAAAACCACTTTTCGCACTTGTGTTGGTGCAGGAAACCACTTTTGCACTTGTTTTAGTGTGGAAAAAACACTTTTTGCACTTGTGATAGTGTTGAAAAACCACTATTCGCACTTGTGTTAGTGTTGAAAAACCACTTTTCGCACTTGTGTTGGTGCAGGAAACCACTTTTGCACTTGTATTAGTGTGGAAAAAACACTTTTTGCACTTGTGATATTGTTGAAAAACCACTTTTCGCACTTGTGTTAGTGTTGAAAAACCACTTTTCGCACTTGTGTTAGTGTTGAAAAACCACTTTTCGCACTTGTGTTGGTGAGGGAAACCACTTTTGCACGTGTATTAGTGTGGAAAAAACACTTTTCGCACTTGTGATAGTGTTGAAAAACCACTTTTCGCACTTGTGTTTGTGTTGAAAAACCACTTTTCACACTTGTGTTAGTGATGAAAAACCACTTTTCGCACTTGTGTTGGTGCAGGAAACCATTTTTGCACTTGTATTAGTGTGGAAAAAACACTTTTTGCACTTGTGATAGTGTTGAAAAACCACTTTTCACACTTGTGTTAGTGTTGAAAAACCACTTTTCGCACTTGTGTTAGTGTTGAAAAACCACTTTTCGCACTTGTGTTGGTGCAGGAAACCACGTTTGCACTTGTATTAGTGTGGAAAAAACACTTTTTGCACTTGTGATATTGTTGAAAAACCACTTTTCGCACTTGTGTTAGTGTTGAAAAACCACTTTTTGCACTTGTGTTAGTGTTGAAAAACCACTTTTCGCACTCGTGTTGGTGCAGGAAACCACTTTTGCACGTGTATTAGTGTGGAAAAAACACTTTTCGCACTTGTGATAGTGTTGAAAAACCACTTTTCGCACTTGTGTTTGTGTTGAAAAACCACTTTTCGCACTTGTGTTAGTGATGAAAAACCACTTTTCGCACTTGTGTTGGTGCAGGAAACCATTTTTGCACTTGTATTAGTGTGGAAAAAACACTTTTTGCACTTGTGATAGTGTTGAAAAACCACTTTTCACACTTGTGTTAGTGTTGAAAAACCACTTTTCGCACTTGTGTTAGTGTTGAAAAACCACTTTTCGCACTTGTGTTGGTGCAGGAAACCACTTTTGCACGTGTATTAGTGTGGAAAAAACACTTTTCGCACTTGTGTTTGTGTTGAAAAACCACTTTTCACACTTGTGTTAGTGTTGAAAAACCACTTTTCGCACTTGTGTTGGTGCAGGAAACCACTTTTGCACTTGTATTAGTGTGGAAAAAACACTTTTTGCACTTGTGATAGTGTTGAAAAACAACTTTTCGCACTTGTGTTAGTGTTGAAAAACCACTTTTCGCACTTGTGTTGGTGCAGGAAACCACTTTTGCACTTGTATTAGTGTGGAAAAAACACTTTTTGCACTTGTGATTGTGTTGAAAAACCACTTTTCGCACATGTGTTAGTGTTGAAAAACCACATTACGCACTTGTGTTCGTGCAGGAAACCACTTTTGCACTTGTATTAGTGTGGAAAAAACACTTTTCGCACTTGTGTTTGTGTTGAAAAACCACTTTTCGCACTTGTGTTAGTGATGAAAAACAACTTTTCGCACTTGTGTTAGTGTTGAAAAACCACTTTTCGCACTTGTGTTGGTGCAGGAAACCACTTTTGCACTTGTATTAGTGTGGAAAAAACACTTTTTGCACTTGTGATTGTGTTGAAAAACCACTTTTCGCACTTGTGTTAGTGTTGAAAAACCACATTACGCACTTGTGTTGGTGCAGGAAACCACTTTTTGCACTTGTGTTAGTGATGAAAAACAACTTTTCGCACTTGTGTTAGTGATGAAAAACCACTTTTCGCACTTGTGTTGGTGCAGGAAACCATTTTTGCACTTGTATTAGTGTGGAAAAAACACTTTTTGCACTTGTGATAGTGTTGAAAAACCACTTTTCACACTTGTGTTAGTGTTGAAAAACCACTTTTCGCACTTGTGTTAGTGTTGAAAAACCACTTTTCGCACTTGTGTTGGTGCAGGAAACCACTTTTGCACGTGTATTAGTGTGGAAAAAACACTTTTCGCACTTGTGTTTGTGTTGAAAAACCACTTTTCACACTTGTGTTAGTGTTGAAAAACCACTTTTCGCACTTGTGTTGGTGCAGGAAACCACTTTTGCACTTGTATTAGTGTGGAAAAAACACTTTTTGCACTTGTGATAGTGTTGAAAAACAACTTTTCGCACTTGTGTTAGTGTTGAAAAACCACTTTTCGCACTTGTGTTGGTGCAGGAAACCACTTTTGCACTTGTATTAGTGTGGAAAAAACACTTTTTGCACTTGTGATTGTGTTGAAAAACCACTTTTCGCACATGTGTTAGTGTTGAAAAACCACATTACGCACTTGTGTTCGTGCAGGAAACCACTTTTGCACTTGTATTAGTGTGGAAAAAACACTTTTCGCACTTGTGTTTGTGTTGAAAAACCACTTTTCGCACTTGTCTTAGTGATGAAAAACAACTTTTCGCACTTGTGTTAGTGTTGAAAAACCACTTTTCGCACTTGTGTTGGTGCAGGAAACCACTTTTGCACTTGTATTAGTGTGGAAAAAACACTTTTTGCACTTGTGATTGTGTTGAAAAACCACTTTTCGCACTTGTGTTAGTGTTGAAAAACCACATTACGCACTTGTGTTGGTGCAGGAAACCACTTTTTGCACTTGTGTTAGTGTTGAAAAACCACTTTTCGCACTTGTGTTGGTGCAGGAAACCACTTTTGCACTTGTATTAGTGTGGAAAAAACACTTTTTGCACTTGTGTTAGTGTTGAAAAACCACTTTTCGCACTTGTGTTAGTGTTGAAAAACTACTTTTCGCACTTGTGTTGGTGCAGGAAACCACTTTTGCACTTGTATTAGTGTGGAAAAAACACTTTTTGCACTTGTGATAGTGTTGAAAAACCACTTTTCGCACTTGTGTTAGTGTTGAAAAACCACTTTTCGCACTTGTGTTGGTGCAGAAAACCACTTTTGCACTTGTATTAGTGTGGAAAAAACACTTTTAGCACTTGTGTTAGTGTTGAAAAACCACTTTTTGCACTTGCGTTAGTGTTGAAAAACCACTTTTCGCACTTGTGTTGGTGCAGGAAACCACTTTTGCACTTGTATTAGTGTGGAAAAAGCACTTTTCGCACTTGTGTTAGTGTTGAAAAACCACTTTTCGCACTTGTGTTAGTGTTGAAAAACCACTTTTCGCACTTGTGTTAGTGTTGAAAAACCACTTTTCGCACTTGTGTTGGTGCAGGAAACCACTTTTGCACTTGTTTTAGTGTGGAAAAAACACTTTTTGCACTTGTGATAGTGTTGAAAAACCACTATTCGCACTTGTGTTAGTGTTGAAAAACCACTTTTCGCACTTGTGTTGGTGCAGGAAACCACTTTTGCACTTGTATTAGTGTGGAAAAAACACTTTTTGCACTTGTGATATTGTTGAAAAACCACTTTTCGCACTTGTGTTAGTGTTGAAAAACCACTTTTCGCACTTGTGTTAGTGTTGAAAAACCACTTTTCGCACTTGTGTTGGTGAGGAAAACCACTTTTGCACGTGTATTAGTGTGGAAAAAACACTTTTCGCACTTGTGATAGTGTTGAAAAACCACTTTTCGCACTTGTGTTTGTGTTGAAAAACCACTTTTCACACTTGTGTTAGTGATGAAAAACCACTTTTCGCACTTGTGTTGGTGCAGGAAACCATTTTTGCACTTGTATTAGTGTGGAAAAAACACTTTTTGCACTTGTGATAGTGTTGAAAAACCACTTTTCACACTTGTGTTAGTGTTGAAAAACCACTTTTCGCACTTGTGTTAGTGTTGAAAAACCACTTTTCGCACTTGTGTTGGTGCAGGAAACCACTTATGCACGTGTATTAGTGTGGAAAAAACACTTTTCGCACTTGTGTTTGTGTTGAAAAACCACTTTTCACACTTGTGTTAGTGTTGAAAAACCACTTTTCTCACTTGTGTTGGTGCAGGAAACCACTTTTGCACTTGTATTAGTGTGGAAAAAACACTTTTTGCACTTGTGATAGTGTTGAAAAACCACTTTTCGCACTTGTGTTAGTGTTGAAAAACCACTTTTCGCACTTGTGTTAGTGATGAAAAACCACTTTTCGCACTTGTGTTGGTGCAGGAAACCATTTTTGCACTTGTATTAGTGTGGAAAAAACACTTTTTGCACTTGTGATAGTGTTGAAAAACCACTTTTCACACTTGTGTTAGTGTTGAAAAACCACTTTTCGCACTTGTGTTAGTGTTGAAAAACCACTTTTCGCACTTGTGTTGGTGCAGGAAACCACTTTTGCACGTGTATTAGTGTGGAAAAAACACTTTTCGCACTTGTGTTTGTGTTGAAAAACCACTTTTCACACTTGTGTTAGTGTTGAAAAACCACTTTTCGCACTTGTGTTGGTGCAGGAAACCACTTTTGCACGTGTATTAGTGTGGAAAAAACACTTTTCGCACATGTGATAGTGTTGAAAAACCACTTTTCGCACTTGTGTTTGTGTTGAAAAACCACTTTTCGCACTTGTGTTAGTGATGAAAAACCACTTTTCGCACTTGTGTTGGTGCAGGAAACCACTTTTGCACTTGTATTAGTGTGGAAAAAACACTTTTCGCACTTGTGTTTGTGTTGAAAAACCACTTTTCGCACTTGTGTTAGTGATGAAAAACCACTTTTCGCACTTGTGTTGGTGCAGGAAACCATTTTTGCACTTGTATTAGTGTGGAAAAAACACTTTTTGCACTTGTGATAGTGTTGAAAAACCACTTTTCGCACTTGTGTTAGTGTTGAAAAACCACTTTTCGCACTTGTGTTAGTGATGAAAAACCACTTTTCGCACTTGTGTTGGTGCAGGAAACCATTTTTGCACTTGTATTAGTGTGGAAAAAACACTTTTTGCACTTGTGATAGTGTTGAAAAACCACTTTTCACACTTGTGTTAGTGTTGAAAAACCACTTTTCGCACTTGTGTTAGTGTTGAAAAACCACTTTTCGCACTTGTGTTGGTGCAGGAAACCACTTTTGCACGTGTATTAGTGTGGAAAAAACACTTTTCGCACTTGTGTTTGTGTTGAAAAACCACTTTTCACACTTGTGTTAGTGTTGAAAAACCACTTTTCGCACTTGTGTTGGTGCAGGAAACCACTTTTGCACGTGTATTAGTGTGGAAAAAACACTTTTCGCACATGTGATAGTGTTGAAAAACCACTTTTCGCACTTGTGTTTGTGTTGAAAAACCACTTTTCGCACTTGTGTTAGTGATGAAAAACCACTTTTCGCACTTGTGTTGGTGCAGGAAACCATTTTTGCACTTGTATTAGTGTGGAAAAAACACTTTTTGCACTTGTGATAGTGTTGAAAAACCACTTTTCACACTTGTGTTAGTGTTGAAAAACCACTTTTCGCACTTGTGTTAGTGTTGAAAAACCACTTTTCGCACTTGTGTTGGTGCAGGAAACCACTTTTGCACGTGTATTAGTGTGGAAAAAACACTTTTCGCACTTGTGTTTGTGTTGAAAAACCACTTTTCGCACTTGTGTTAGTGTTGAAAAACCACATTACGCACTTGTGTTGGTGCAGGAAACCACTTTTTGCACTTGTGTTATTGTTGAAAAACCACTTTTCGCACTTGTGTTAGTGTTGAAAAACCACTTTTCGCACTTGTGTTGGTGCAGGAAACCACTTTTGCACTTGTATTAGTGTGGAAAAAACACTTTTTGCACTTGTGTTAGTGTTGAAAAACCACTTTTCGCACTTGTGTTAGTGTTGAAAAACCACTTTTCGCACTTGTGTTGGTGCAGGAAACCACTTTTGCACTTGTATTAGTGTGGAAAAAACACTTTTTGCACTTGTGATAGTGTTGAAAAACCACTTTTCGCACTTGTGTTAGTGTTGAAAAACCACTTTTCGCACTTGTGTTGGTGCAGAAAACCACTTTTGCACTTGTATTAGTGTGGAAAAAACACTTTTAGCACTTGTGTTAGTGTTGAAAAACCACTTTTTGCACTTGCGTTAGTGTTGAAAAACCACTTTTCGCACTTGTGTTGGTGCAGGAAACCACTTTTGCACTTGTATTAGTGTGGAAAAAGCACTTTTCGCACTTGTGTTAGTGTTGAAAAACCACTTTTCGCACTTGTGTTAGTGTTGAAAAACCACTTTTCGCACTTGTGTTAGTGTTGAAAAACCACTTTTCGCACTTGTGTTGGTGCAGGAAACCACTTTTGCACTTGTTTTAGTGTGGAAAAAACACTTTTTGCACTTGTGATAGTGTTGAAAAACCACTATTCGCACTTGTGTTAGTGTTGAAAAACCACTTTTCGCACTTGTGTTGGTGCAGGAAACCACGTTTGCACTTGTATTAGTGTGGAAAAAACACTTTTTGCACTTGTATTAGTGTGGAAAAAACACTTTTTGCACTTGTGTTAGTGTTGAAAAACCACTTTTCGCACTTGTGTTAGTGTTGAAAAACCACTTTTCGCACTTGTGTTGGTGCAGGAAACCACTTTTGCACTTGTATTAGTGTGGAAAAAACACTTTTTGCACTTGTGATAGTGTTGAAAAACCACTTTTCGCACTTGTGTTAGTGTTGAAAAACCACTTTTCGCACTTGTGTTGGTGCAGAAAACCACTTTTGCACTTGTATTAGTGTGGAAAAAACACTTTTAGCACTTGTGTTAGTGTTGAAAAACCACTTTTTGCACTTGCGTTAGTGTTGAAAAACCACTTTTCGCACTTGTGTTGGTGCAGGAAACCACTTTTGCACTTGTATTAGTGTGGAAAAAGCACTTTTCGCACTTGTGTTAGTGTTGAAAAACCACTTTTCGCACTTGTGTTAGTGTTGAAAAACCACTTTTCGCACTTGTGTTAGTGTTGAAAAACCACTTTTCGCACTTGTGTTGGTGCAGGAAACCACTTTTGCACTTGTTTTAGTGTGGAAAAAACACTTTTTGCACTTGTGATAGTGTTGAAAAACCACTATTCGCACTTGTGTTAGTGTTGAAAAACCACTTTTCGCACTTGTGTTGGTGCAGGAAACCACTTTTGCACTTGTATTAGTGTGGAAAAAACACTTTTTGCACTTGTGATATTGTTGAAAAACCACTTTTCGCACTTGTGTTAGTGTTGAAAAACCACTTTTCGCACTTGTGTTAGTGTTGAAAAACCACTTTTCGCACTTGTGTTGGTGAGGGAAACCACTTTTGCACGTGTATTAGTGTGGAAAAAACACTTTTCGCACTTGTGATAGTGTTGAAAAACCACTTTTCGCACTTGTGTTTGTGTTGAAAAACCACTTTTCACACTTGTGTTAGTGATGAAAAACCACTTTTCGCACTTGTGTTGGTGCAGGAAACCATTTTTGCACTTGTATTAGTGTGGAAAAAACACTTTTTGCACTTGTGATAGTGTTGAAAAACCACTTTTCACACTCGTGTTAGTGTTGAAAAACCACTTTTCGCACTTGTGTTAGTGTTGAAAAACCACTTTTCGCACTTGTGTTGGTGCAGGAAACCACTTATGCACGTGTATTAGTGTGGAAAAAACACTTTTCGCACTTGTGTTTGTGTTGAAAAACCACTTTTCACACTTGTGTTAGTGTTGAAAAACCACTTTTCTCACTTGTGTTGGTGCAGGAAACCACTTTTGCACTTGTATTAGTGTGGAAAAAACACTTTTTGCACTTGTGATAGTGTTGAAAAACCACTTTTCGCACTTGTGTTAGTGTTGAAAAACCACTTTTCGCACTTGTGTTAGTGATGAAAAACCACTTTTCGCACTTGTGTTGGTGCAGGAAACCATTTTTGCACTTGTATTAGTGTGGAAAAAACACTTTTTGCACTTGTGATAGTGTTGAAAAACCACTTTTCACACTTGTGTTAGTGTTGAAAAACCACTTTTCGCACTTGTGTTAGTGTTGAAAAACCACTTTTCGCACTTGTGTTGGTGCAGGAAACCACTTTTGCACGTGTATTAGTGTGGAAAAAACACTTTTCGCACTTGTGTTTGTGTTGAAAAACCACTTTTCACACTTGTGTTAGTGTTGAAAAACCACTTTTCGCACTTGTGTTGGTGCAGGATACCACTTTTGCACGTGTATTAGTGTGGAAAAAACACTTTTCGCACATGTGATAGTGTTGAAAAACCACTTTTCGCACTTGTGTTTGTGTTGAAAAACCACTTTTCGCACTTGTGTTAGTGATGAAAAACCACTTTTCGCACTTGTGTTGGTGCAGGAAACCATTTTTGCACTTGTATTAGTGTGGAAAAAACACTTTTTGCACTTGTGATAGTGTTGAAAAACCACTTTTCACACTTGTGTTAGTGTTGAAAAACCACTTTTCGCACTTGTGTTAGTGTTGAAAAACCACTTTTCGCACTTGTGTTGGTGCAGGAAACCACTTTTGCACGTGTATTAGTGTGGAAAAAACACTTTTCGCACTTGTGTTTGTGTTGAAAAACCACTTTTCGCACTTGTGTTAGTGTTGAAAAACCACATTACGCACTTGTGTTGGTGCAGGAAACCACTTTTTGCACTTGTGTTAGTGTTGAAAAACCACTTTTCGCACTTGTGTTAGTGTTGAAAAACCACTTTTCGCACTTGTGTTGGTGCAGGAAACCACTTTTGCACTTGTATTAGTGTGGAAAAAACACTTTTTGCACTTGTGTTAGTGTTGAAAAACCACTTTTCGCACTTGTGTTAGTGTTGAAAAACCACTTTTCGCACTTGTGTTGGTGCAGGAAACCACTTTTGCACTTGTATTAGTGTGGAAAAAACACTTTTTGCACTTGTGATAGTGTTGAAAAACCACTTTTCGCACTTGTGTTAGTGTTGAAAAACCACTTTTCACACTTGTGTTGGTGCAGAAAACCACTTTTGCACTTGTATTAGTGTGGAAAAAACACTTTTAGCACTTGTGTTAGTGTTGAAAAACCACTTTTTGCACTTGCGTTAGTGTTGAAAAACCACTTTTCGCACTTGTGTTGGTGCAGGAAACCACTTTTGCACTTGTATTAGTGTGGAAAAAGCACTTTTCGCACTTTTGTTAGTGTTGAAAAACCACTTTTCGCACTTGTGTTAGTGTTGAAAAACCACTTTTCGCACTTGTGTTAGTGTTGAAAAACCACTTTTCGCACTTGTATTAGTGTGGAAAAAACACTTTTCGCACTTGTGTTTGTGTTGAAAAACCACTTTTCGCACTTGTGTTAGTGATGAAAAACAACTTTTCGCACTTGTGTTAGTGTTGAAAAACCACTTTTCGCACTTGTGTTGGTGCAGGAAACCACTTTTGCACTTGTATTAGTGTGGAAAAAACACTTTTTGCACCTGTGTTGGTGCAGGAAACCACTTTTGCACTTGTATTAGTGTGGAAAAAACACTTTTTGCACTTGTGATTGTGTTGAAAAACCACTTTTCGCACTTGTGTTAGTGTTGAAAAACCACATTACGCACTTGTGTTGGTGCAGGAAACCACTTTTTGCACTTGTGTTAGTGTTGAAAAACCACTTTTCGCACCTGTGTTGGTGCAGGAAACCACTTTTGCACTTGTATTAGTGTGGAAAAAACACTTTTTGCACTTGTGTTAGTGTTGAAAAACCACTTTTCGCACTTGTGTTAGTGTTGAAAAACCACTTTTCGCACTTGTGTTGGTGCAGGAAACCACTTTTGCACTTGTATTAGTGTGGAAAAAACACTTTTTGCACTTGTGATAGTGTTGAAAAACCACTTTTCGCACTTGTGTTAGTGTTGAAAAACCACTTTTCGCACTTGTGTTGGTGCAGAAAACCACTTTTGCACTTGTATTAGTGTGGAAAAAACACTTTTAGCACTTGTGTTAGTGTTGAAAAACCACTTTTTGCACTTGCGTTAGTGTTGAAAAACCACTTTTCGCACTTGTGTTGGTGCAGGAAACCACTTTTGCACTTGTATTAGTGTGGAAAAAGCACTTTTCGCACTTGTGTTAGTGTTGAAAAACCACTTTTCGCACTTGTGTTAGTGTTGAAAAACCACTTTTCGCACTTGTGTTAGTGTTGAAAAACCACTTTTCGCACTTGTGTTGGTGCAGGAAACCACTTTTGCACTTGTTTTAGTGTGGAAAAAACACTTTTTGCACTTGTGATAGTGTTGAAAAACCACTATTCGCACTTGTGTTAGTGTTGAAAAACCACTTTTCGCACTTGTGTTGGTGCAGGAAACCACTTTTGCACTTGTATTAGTGTGGAAAAAACACTTTTTGCACTTGTGATATTGTTGAAAAACCACTTTTCGCACTTGTGTTAGTGTTGAAAAACCACTTTTCGCACTTGTGTTAGTGTTGAAAAACCACTTTTCGCACTTGTGTTGGTGAGGGAAACCACTTTTGCACGTGTATTAGTGTGGAAAAAACACTTTTCGCACTTGTGATAGTGTTGAAAAACCACTTTTCGCACTTGTGTTTGTGTTGAAAAACCACTTTTCACACTTGTGTTAGTGATGAAAAACCACTTTTCGCACTTGTGTTGGTGCAGGAAACCATTTTTGCACTTGTATTAGTGTGGAAAAAACACTTTTTGCACTTGTGATAGTGTTGAAAAACCACTTTTCACACTTGTGTTAGTGTTGAAAAACCACTTTTCGCACTTGTGTTAGTGTTGAAAAACCACTTTTCGCACTTGTGTTGGTGCAGGAAACCACTTATGCACGTGTATTAGTGTGGAAAAAACACTTTTCGCACTTGTGTTTGTGTTGAAAAACCACTTTTCACACTTGTGTTAGTGTTGAAAAACCACTTTTCTCACTTGTGTTGGTGCAGGAAACCACTTTTGCACTTGTATTAGTGTGGAAAAAACACTTTTTGCACTTGTGATAGTGTTGAAAAACCACTTTTCGCACTTGTGTTAGTGTTGAAAAACCACTTTTCGCACTTGTGTTAGTGATGAAAAACCACTTTTCGCACTTGTGTTGGTGCAGGAAACCATTTTTGCACTTGTATTAGTGTGGAAAAAACACTTTTTGCACTTGTGATAGTGTTGAAAAACCACTTTTCACACTTGTGTTAGTGTTGAAAAACCACTTTTCGCACTTGTGTTAGTGTTGAAAAACCACTTTTCGCACTTGTGTTGGTGCAGGAAACCACTTTTGCACGTGTATTAGTGTGGAAAAAACACTTTTCGCACTTGTGTTTGTGTTGAAAAACCACTTTTCACACTTGTGTTAGTGTTGAAAAACCACTTTTCGCACTTGTGTTGGTGCAGGAAACCACTTTTGCACGTGTATTAGTGTGGAAAAAACACTTTTCGCACATGTGATAGTGTTGAAAAACCACTTTTCGCACTTGTGTTTGTGTTGAAAAACCACTTTTCGCACTTGTGTTAGTGATGAAAAACCACTTTTCGCACTTGTGTTGGTGCAGGAAACCATTTTTGCACTTGTATTAGTGTGGAAAAAACACTTTTTGCACTTGTGATAGTGTTGAAAAACCACTTTTCACACTTGTGTTAGTGTTGAAAAACCACTTTTCGCACTTGTGTTAGTGTTGAAAAACCACTTTTCGCACTTGTGTTGGTGCAGGAAACCACTTTTGCACGTGTATTAGTGTGGAAAAAACACTTTTCGCACTTGTGTTTGTGTTGAAAAACCACTTTTCGCACTTGTGTTAGTGTTGAAAAACCACATTACGCACTTGTGTTGGTGCAGGAAACCACTTTTTGCACTTGTGTTAGTGTTGAAAAACCACTTTTCGCACTTGTGTTAGTGTTGAAAAACCACTTTTCGCACTTGTGTTGGTGCAGGAAACCACTTTTGCACTTGTATTAGTGTGGAAAAAACACTTTTTGCACTTGTGTTAGTGTTGAAAAACCACTTTTCGCACTTGTGTTAGTGTTGAAAAACCACTTTTCGCACTTGTGTTGGTGCAGGAAACCACTTTTGCACTTGTATTAGTGTGGAAAAAACACTTTTTGCACTTGTGATAGTGTTGAAAAACCACTTTTCGCACTTGTGTTAGTGTTGAAAAACCACTTTTCACACTTGTGTTGGTGCAGAAAACCACTTTTGCACTTGTATTAGTGTGGAAAAAACACTTTTAGCACTTGTGTTAGTGTTGAAAAACCACTTTTTGCACTTGCGTTAGTGTTGAAAAACCACTTTTCGCACTTGTGTTGGTGCAGGAAACCACTTTTGCACTTGTATTAGTGTGGAAAAAGCACTTTTCGCACTTTTGTTAGTGTTGAAAAACCACTTTTCGCACTTGTGTTAGTGTTGAAAAACCACTTTTCGCACTTGTGTTAGTGTTGAAAAACCACTTTTCGCACTTGTGTTGGTGCAGGAAACCACTTTTGCACTTGTTTTAGTGTGGAAAAAACACTTTTTGCACTTGTGATAGTGTTGAAAAACCACTATTCGCACTTGTGTTAGTGTTGAAAAACCACTTTTCGCACTTGTGTTGGTGCAGGAAACCACGTTTGCACTTGTATTAGTGTGGAAAAAACACTTTTTGCACTTGTGATATTGTTGAAAAACCACTTTTCGCACTTGTGTTAGTGTTGAAAAACCACTTTTCGCACTTGTGTTAGTGTTGAAAAACCACTTTTCGCACTTGTGTTGGTGCAGGAAACCACTTTTGCACGTGTATTAGTGTGGAAAAAACACTTTTCGCACTTGTGATAGTGTTGAAAAACCACTTTTCGCACTTGTGTTTGTGTTGAAAAACCACTTTTCGCACTTGTGTTAGTGATGAAAAACCACTTTTCGCACTTGTGTTGGTGCAGGAAACCATTTTTGCACTTGTATTAGTGTGGAAAAAACACTTTTTGCACTTGTGATAGTGTTGAAAAACCACTTTTCACACTTGTGTTAGTGTTGAAAAACCACTTTTCGCACTTGTGTTAGTGTTGAAAAAACACTTTTCGCACTTGTGTTGGTGCAGGAAACCACTTTTGCACGTGTATTAGTGTGGAAAAAACACTTTTCGCACTTGTGTTTGTGTTGAAAAACCACTTTTCACACTTGTGTTAGTGTTGAAAAACCACTTTTCGCACTTGTGTTGGTGCAGGAAACCACTTTTGCACTTGTATTAGTGTGGAAAAAACACTTTTTGCACTTGTGATAGTGTTGAAAAACAACTTTTCGCACTTGTGTTAGTGTTGAAAAACCACTTTTCGCACTTGTGTTGGTGCAGGAAACCACTTTTGCACTTGTATTAGTGTGGAAAAAACACTTTTTGCACTTGTGATTGTGTTGAAAAACCACTTTTCGCACATGTGTTAGTGTTGAAAAACCACATTACGCACTTGTGTTGGTGCAGGAAACCACTTTTGCACTTGTATTAGTGTGGAAAAAACACTTTTCGCACTTGTGTTTGTGTTGAAAAACCACTTTTCGCACTTGTGTTAGTGATGAAAAACAACTTTTCGCACTTGTGTTAGTGTTGAAAAACCACTTTTCGCACTTGTGTTGGTGCAGGAAACCACTTTTGCACTTGTATTAGTGTGGAAAAAACACTTTTTGCACTTGTGATTGTGTTGAAAAACCACTTTTCGCACTTGTGTTAGTGTTGAAAAACCACATTACGCACTTGTGTTGGTGCAGGAAACCACTTTTTGCACTTGTGTTAGTGTTGAAAAACCACTTTTCGCACTTGTGTTAGTGTTGAAAAACCACTTTTCGCACTTGTGTTGGTGCAGGAAACCACTTTTGCACTTGTATTAGTGTGGAAAAAACACTTTTTGCACTTGTGTTAGTGTTGAAAAACCACTTTTCGCACTTGTGTTAGTGTTGAAAAACCACTTTTCGCACTTGTGTTGGTGCAGGAAACCACTTTTGCACTTGTACTAGTGTGGAAAAAACACTTTTTGCACTTGTGATAGTGTTGAAAAACCACTTTTCGCACTTGTGTTAGTGTTGAAAAACCACTTTTCGCACTTGTGTTAGTGATGAAAAACAACTTTTCGCACTTGTGTTAGTGTTGAAAAACCACTTTTCGCACTTGTGTTCGTGCAGGAAACCACTTTTGCACTTGTATTAGTGTGGAAAAAACACTTTTTGCACTTGTGATTGTGTTGAAAAACCACTTTTCGCACTTGTGTTAGTGTTGAAAAACCACATTACGCACTTGTGTTGGTGCAGGAAACCACTTTTTGCACTTGTGTTAGTGTTGAAAAACCACTTTTCGCACTTGTGTTAGTGTTGAAAAACCACTTTTCGCACTTGTGTTGGTGCAGGAAACCACTTTTGCACTTGTATTAGTGTGGAAAAAAACACTTTTTGCACTTGTGTTAGTGTTGAAAAACCACTTTTCGCACTTGTGTTAGTGTTGAAAAACCACTTTTCGCACTTGTGTTGGTGCAGGAAACCACTTTTGCACTTGTATTAGTGTGGAAAAAACACTTTTTGCACTTGTGATAGTGTTGAAAAACCACTTTTCGCACTTGTGTTAGTGTTGAAAAACCACTTTTCGCACTTGTGTTGGTGCAGAAAACCACTTTTGCACTTGTATTAGTGTGGAAAAAACACTTTTAGCACTTGTGTTAGTGTTGAAAAACCACTTTTTGCACTTGCGTTAGTGTTGAAAAACCACTTTTCGCACTTGTGTTGGTGCAGGAAACCACTTTTGCACTTGTATTAGTGTGGAAAAAGCACTTTTCGCACTTGTGTTAGTGTTGAAAAACCACTTTTCGCACTTGTGTTAGTGTTGAAAAACCACTTTTCGCACTTGTGTTAGTGTTGAAAAACCACTTTTCGCACTTGTGTTGGTGCAGGAAACCACTTTTGCACTTGTTTTAGTGTGGAAAAAACACTTTTTGCACTTGTGATAGTGTTGAAAAACCATTATT
Source organism: Myxine glutinosa (assembly GCF_964187855.1). Lineage (NCBI taxonomy): Eukaryota > Metazoa > Chordata > Myxini > Myxiniformes > Myxinidae > Myxine > Myxine glutinosa. Next base: position 46,220 of record NW_027617690.1, read on the forward strand.
CGCACTTGTGTTAGTGTTGAAAAACCACTTTTCGCACTTGTGTTGGTGCAGGAAACCACTTTTGCACTTGTATTAGTGTGGAAAAAACACTTTTTGCACTTGTGATATTGTTGAAAAACCACTTTTCGCACTTGTGTTAGTGTTGAAAAACCACTTTTCGCACTTGTGTTAGTGTTGAAAAACCACTTTTCGCACTTGTGTTGGTGAGGGAAACCACTTTTGCACGTGTATTAGTGTGGAAAAAACACTTTTCGCACTTGTGATAGTGTTGAAAAACCACTTTTCGCACTTGTGTTTGTGTTGAAAAACCACTTTTCACACTTGTGTTAGTGATGAAAAACCACTTTTCGCACTTGTGTTGGTGCAGGAAACCATTTTTGCACTTGTATTAGTGTGGAAAAAACACTTTTTGCACTTGTGATAGTGTTGAAAAACCACTTTTCACACTTGTGTTAGTGTTGAAAAACCACTTTTCGCACTTGTGTTAGTGTTGAAAAACCACTTTTCGCACTTGTGTTGGTGCAGGAAACCACTTATGCACGTGTATTAGTGTGGAAAAAACACTTTTCGCACTTGTGTTTGTGTTGAAAAACCACTTTTCACACTTGTGTTAGTGTTGAAAAACCACTTTTCTCACTTGTGTTGGTGCAGGAAACCACTTTTGCACTTGTATTAGTGTGGAAAAAACACTTTTTGCACTTGTGATAGTGTTGAAAAACCACTTTTCGCACTTGTGTTAGTGTTGAAAAACAACTTTTCGCACTTGTGTTAGTGTTGAAAAACCACTTTTCGCACTTGTGTTGGTGCAGGAAACCACTTTTGCACTTGTATTAGTGTGGAAAAAACACTTTTTGCACTTGTGATTGTGTTGAAAAACCACTTTTCGCACATGTGTTAGTGTTGAAAAACCACATTACGCACTTGTGTTGGTGCAGGAAACCACTTTTGCACTTGTATTAGTGTGGAAAAAACACTTTTCGCACTTGTGTTTGTGTTGAAAAACCACTTTTCGCACTTGTGTTAGTGATGAAAAACCACTTTTCGCACTTGTATTGGTGCAGGAAACCATTTTTGCACTTGTATTAGTGTGGAAAAAACACTTTTTGCACTTGTGATAGTGTTGAAAAACTACTTTTCGCACTTGTGTTAGTGTTGAAAAACCACTTTTCGCACTTGTATTTTTTTTTTTTTTTTTTTGTATACAATATCGAGGCTCGTGAAAGAGCGAACATTAATCACACAGAAAGACAAACCGACACATAAAACATATAACATAGGGAGCGGTAGACAAGATGGGGAGAGAGGGGGAAGGACACAAACACAACATTTGAGAGCAGGGACCGAGAGACATGGAGACATCGAGAGATCTGAGAGAGGGCGAGGGCTTTGGGGGGGGGGGGGCGTGGGAAGGGGGCAGTGGGAGAGGTATAAAACATATGGACACTGCCAGGACTTCCAGGAAAGAAGTTGGAATTTCAAACAAGGTGGATCTGGGGTGAATTAGCGGGGGTAGAAAAGATCAAGGTTTTGGATGGGGGAAGATAAGAGATGGTGGTGAACAGCTGTTTTAAAGACCTGGAGGGAGGAGTGGGATTGAAGGGAGTGAGGGAGTTTGTTCCAGAGGCGGGAGAAAAGAGGAATGAAAGAGTGAAGGTGAGCGGAGAGCCGAGATTTCGGCAGTTTAACCATCAGAGGGTTGCTGGCAGATCTTGTGCGACCTGGAGGAATATTTGGGGGACAGAGCACAGAGAGAGCTGGGGGTGCAAGGCCGGAGAGGAGTCGGTAGAAGACAGAAAGACCACCTACCTGCCTGTGGTGAGTGAGTGAAAGGCCCTCAGAGATAGCTTCATCGCGGGAGATTCCAATAAATCTGAAAGCTTTGGTTTCAACAGCGTGAAGCCGAGCTAGGTGTGAGGCAGGAGCACCGGCCATAGGGGAGAACAGTATTCCATTGAGCTGCGGATGAAAGCCTTGTATGTGGTGAGGAGCTCAGGTGTGCCGAGGAAGGACTTCGCACGACGGAGGATGCCCAGTCGGCGACTGGCTTTAATTTCATCACTAGTGATGAAAAACCACTTTTCGCACTTGTGTTGGTGCAGGAAACCATTTTTGCACTTGTATTAGTGTGGAAAAAACACTTTTTGCACTTGTGATAGTGTTGAAAAACCACTTTTCACACTTGTGTTAGTGTTGAAAAACCACTTTTCGCACTTGTGTTAGTGTTGAAAAACCACTTTTCGCACTTGTGTTGGTGCAGGAAACCACTTTTGCACGTGTATTAGTGTGGAAAAAACACTTTTCGCACTTGTGTTTGTGTTGAAAAACCACTTTTCACACTTGTGTTAGTGTTGAAAAACCACTTTTCGCACTTGTGTTGGTGCAGGAAACCACTTTTGCACTTGTATTAGTGTGGAAAAAACACTTTTTGGACTTGTGATAGTGTTGAAAAACCACTTTTCGCACTTGTGTTAGTGTTGAAAAACAACTTTTCGCACTTGTGTTAGTGTTGAAAAACCACTTTTCGCACTTGTGTTGGTGCAGGAAACCACTTTTGCACTTGTATTAGTGTGGAAAAAACACTTTTTGCACTTGTGATTGTGTTGAAAAACCACTTTTCGCACTTGTGTTAGTGTTGAAAAACCACATTACGCACTTGTGTTGGTGCAGGAAACCACTTTTTGCACTTGTGTTAGTGTTGAAAAACCACTTTTCGCACTTGTGTTAGTGTTGAAAAACCACTTTTCGCACTTGTGTTGGTGCAGGAAACCACTTTTGCACTTGTATTAGTGTGGAAAAAACACTTTTTGCACTTGTGTTAGTGTTGAAAAACCACTTTTCGCACTTGTGTTAGTGTTGAAAAACCACTTTTTGCACTTGTGTTGGTGCAGGAAACCACTTTTGCACTTGTATTAGTGTGGAAAAAACACTTTTTGCACTTGTGATAGTGTTGAAAAACCACTTTTCGCACTTGTGTTAGTGTTGAAAAACCACTTTTCGCACTTGTGTTGGTGCAGAAAACCACTTTTGCACTTGTATTAGTGTGGAAAAAACACTTTTAGCACTTGTGTTAGTGTTGAAAAACCACTTTTTGCACTTGCGTTATTGTTGAAAAACCACTTTTCGCACTTGTGTTGGTGCAGGAAACCACTTTTGCGCTTGTATTAGTGTGGAAAAAGCACTTTTCGCACTTGTGTTAGTGTTGAAAAACCACTTTTCGCACTTGTGTTAGTGTTGAAAAACCACTTTTCGCACTTGTGTTAGTGTTGAAAAACCACTTTTCGCACTTGTGTTGGTGCAGGAAACCACTTTTGCACTTGTTTTAGTGTGGAAAAAACACTTTTTGCACTTGTGATAGTGTTGAAAAACCACTATTCGCACTTGTGTTAGTGTTGAAAAAACACTTTTCGCACTTGTGTTGGTGCAGGAAACCACTTTTGCACTTGTATTAGTGTGGAAAAAACACTTTTTGCACTTGTGATATTGTTGAAAAACCACTTTTCGCACTTGTGTTAGTGTTGAAAAACCACTTTTCGCACTTGTGTTAGTGTTGAAAAACCACTTTTCGCACTTGTGTTGGTGCAGGAAACCACTTTTGCACGTGTATTAGTGTGGAAAAAACACTTTTCGCACTTGTGATAGTGTTGAAAAACCACTTTTTGCACTTGTGTTTGTGTTGAAAAACCACTTTTCGCACTTGTGTTAGTGATGAAAAACCACTTTTCGCACTTGTGTTGGTGCAGGAAACCATTTTTGCACTTGTATTAGTGTGGAAAAAACACTTTTTGCACTTGTGATAGTGTTGAAAAACCACTTTTCACACTTGTGTTAGTGTTGAAAAACCACTTTTCGCACTTGTGTTAGTGTTGAAAAACCACTTTTCGCACTTGTGTTGGTGCAGGAAACCACTTTTGCACGTGTATTAGTGTGGAAAAAACACTTTTCGCACTTGTGTTTGTGTTGAAAAACCACTTTTCACACTTGTGTTAGTGTTGAAAAACCACTTTTCGCACTTGTGTTGGTGCAGGAAACCACTTTTGCACTTGTATTAGTGTGGAAAAAACACTTTTTGCACTTGTGATAGTGTTGAAAAACCACTTTTCGCACTTGTGTTAGTGTTGAAAAACAACTTTTCGCACTTGTGTTAGTGTTGAAAAACCACTTTTCGCACTTGTGTTGGTGCAGGAAACCACTTTTGCACTTGTATTAGTGTGGAAAAAACACTTTTCGCACTTGTGTTGGTGCAGGAAACCACTTTTTCACTTGTATTAGTGTGGAAAAAACACTTTTTGCACTTGTGATTGTGTTGAAAAACCACTTTTCGCACTTGTGTTAGTGTTGAAAAACCACATTACGCACTTGTGTTGGTGCAGGAAACCACTTTTTGCACGTGTGTTAGTGTTGAAAAAACACTTTTCGCACTTGTGTTAGTGTTGAAAAACCACTTTTCGCACTTGTGTTGGTGCAGGAAACCACTTTTGCACTTGTATTAGTGTGGAAAAAACACTTTTTGCACTTGTGTTAGTGTTGAAAAACCACTTTTCGCACTTGTGTTAGTGTTGAAAAACCACTTTTCGCACTTGTGTTGGTGCAGGAAACCACTTTTGCACTTGTATTAGTGTGGAAAAAACACTTTTTGCACTTGTGTTAGTGTTGAAAAACCACTTTTCGCACTTGTGTTAGTGTTGAAAAACCACTTTTCGCACTTGTGTTGGTGCAGGAAACCACTTTTGCACTTGTATTAGTGTGGAAAAAACACTTTTTGCACTTGTGATAGTGTTGAAAAACCACTTTTCGCACTTGTGTTAGTGTTGAAAAACCACTTTTCGCACTTGTGTTGGTGCAGAAAACCACTTTTGCACTTGTATTAGTGTGGAAAAAACACTTTTAGCACTTGTGTTAGTGTTGAAAAACCACTTTTTGCACTTGCGTTAGTGTTGAAAAACCACTTTTCGCACTTGTGTTGGTGCAGGAAACCACTTTTGCACTTGTATTAGTGTGGAAAAAGCACTTTTCGCACTTGTGTTAGTGTTGAAAAACCACTTTTCGCACTTGTGTTAGTGTTGAAAAACCACTTTTCGCACTTGTGTTAGTGTTGAAAAACCACTTTTCGCACTTGTGTTGGTGCAGGAAACCACTTTTGCACTTGTTTTAGTGTGGAAAAAACACTTTTTGCACTTGTGATAGTGTTGAAAAACCACTATTCGCACTTGTGTTAGTGTTGAAAAACCACTTTTCGCACTTGTGTTGGTGCAGGAAACCACTTTTGCACTTGTATTAGTGTGGAAAAAACACTTTTTGCACTTGTGATATTGTTGAAAAACCACTTTTCGCACTTGTGTTAGTGTTGAAAAACCACTTTTCGCACTTGTGTTAGTGTTGAAAAACCACTTTTCGCACTTGTGTTGGTGAGGGAAACCACTTTTGCACGTGTATTAGTGTGGAAAAAACACTTTTCGCACTTGTGATAGTGTTGAAAAACCACTTTTCGCACTTGTGTTTGTGTTGAAAAACCACTTTTCGCACTTGTGTTAGTGATGAAAAACCACTTTTCGCACTTGTGTTGGTGCAGGAAACCATTTTTGCACTTGTATTAGTGTGGAAAAAACACTTTTTGCACTTGTGATAGTGTTGAAAAACCACTTTTCGCACTTGTGTTAGTGTTGAAAAACCACTTTTCGCACTTGTGTTAGTGTTGAAAAACCACTTTTCGCACTTGTGTTAGTGTTGAAAAACAACTTTTCGCACTTGTGTTAGTGTTGAAAAACCACTTTTCGCACTTGTGTTGGTGCAGGAAACCACTTTTGCACTTGTATTAGTGTGGAAAAAACACTTTTTGCACTTGTGATTGTGTTGAAAAACCACTTTTCGCACATGTGTTAGTGTTGAAAAACCACATTACTCACTTGTGTTGGTGCAGGAAACCACTTTTGCACTTGTATTAGTGTGGAAAAAACACTTTTCGCACTTGTGTTTGTGTTGAAAAACCACTTTTCGCACTTGTGTTAGTGATGAAAAACCACTTTTCGCACTTGTATTGGTGCAGGAAACCATTTTTGCACTTGTATTAGTGTGGAAAAAACACTTTTTGCACTTGTGATAGTGTTGAAAAACTACTTTTCGCACTTGTGTTAGTGTTGAAAAACCACTTTTCGCACTTGTATTTTTTTTTTTTTTTTTTTGTATACAATATCGAGGCTCGTGAAAGAGCGAACATTAATCACACAGAAAGACAAACCGACACATAAAACATATAACATAGGGAGCGGTAGACAAGATGGGGAGAGAGGGGGAAGGACACAAACACAACATTTGAGAGCAGGGACCGAGAGACATGGAGACATCGAGAGATCTGAGAGAGGGCGAGGGCTTTGGGGGGGGGGGGGCGTGGGAAGGGGGCAGTGGGAGAGGTATAAAACATATGGACACTGCCAGGACTTCCAGGAAAGAAGTTGGAATTTCAAACAAGGTGGATCTGGGGTGAATTAGCGGGGGTAGAAAAGATCAAGGTTTTGGATGGGGGAAGATAAGAGATGGTGGTGAACAGCTGTTTTAAAGACCTGGAGGGAGGAGTGGGATTGAAGGGAGTGAGGGAGTTTGTTCCAGAGGCGGGAGAAAAGAGGAATGAAAGAGTGAAGGTGAGCGGAGAGCCGAGATTTCGGCAGTTTAACCATCAGAGGGTTGCTGGCAGATCTTGTGCGACCTGGAGGAATATTTGGGGGACAGAGCACAGAGAGAGCTGGGGGTGCAAGGCCGGAGAGGAGTCGGTAGAAGACAGAAAGACCACCTACCTGCCTGTGGTGAGTGAGTGAAAGGCCCTCAGAGATAGCTTCATCGCGGGAGATTCCAATAATTCTGAAAGCTTTGGTTTCAACAGCGTGAAGCCGAGCTAGGTGTGAGGCAGGAGCACCGGCCATAGGGGAGAACAGTATTCCATTGAGCTGCGGATGAAAGCCTTGTATGTGGTGAGGAGCTCAGGTGTGCCGAGGAAGGACTTCGCACGACGGAGGATGCCCAGTCGGCGACTGGCTTTAATTTCATCACTAGTGATGAAAAACCACTTTTCGCACTTGTGTTGGTGCAGGAAACCATTTTTGCACTTGTATTAGTGTGGAAAAAACACTTTTTGCACTTGTGATAGTGTTGAAAAACCACTTTTCACACTTGTGTTAGTGTTGAAAAACCACTTTTCGCACTTGTGTTAGTGTTGAAAAACCACTTTTCGCACTTGTGTTGGTGCAGGAAACCACTTTTGCACGTGTATTAGTGTGGAAAAAACACTTTTCGCACTTGTGTTTGTGTTGAAAAACCACTTTTCACACTTGTGTTAGTGTTGAAAAACCACTTTTCGCACTTGTGTTGGTGCAGGAAACCACTTTTGCACTTGTATTAGTGTGGAAAAAACACTTTTTGGACTTGTGATAGTGTTGAAAAACCACTTTTCGCACTTGTGTTAGTGTTGAAAAACAACTTTTCGCACTTGTGTTAGTGTTGAAAAACCACTTTTCGCACTTGTGTTGGTGCAGGAAACCACTTTTTGCACTTGTATTAGTGTGGAAAAAACACTTTTTGCACTTGTGATTGTGTTGAAAAACCACTTTTCGCACTTGTGTTAGTGTTGAAAAACCACATTACGCACTTGTGTTGGTGCAGGAAACCACTTTTTGCACTTGTGTTAGTGTTGAAAAACCACTTTTCGCACTTGTGTTAGTGTTGAAAAACCACTTTTCGCAGTTGTGTTGGTGCAGGAAACCACTTTTGCACTTGTATTAGTGTGGAAAAAACACTTTTTGCACTTGTGTTAGTGTTGAAAAACCACTTTTCGCACTTGTGTTAGTGTTGAAAAACCACTTTTTGCACTTGTGTTGGTGCAGGAAACCACTTTTGCACTTGTATTAGTGTGGAAAAAACACTTTTTGCACTTGTGATAGTGTTGAAAAACCACTTTTCGCACTTGTGTTAGTGTTGAAAAACCACTTTTCGCACTTGTGTTGGTGCAGAAAACCACTTTTGCACTTGTATTAGTGTGGAAAAAACACTTTTAGCACTTGTGTTAGTGTTGAAAAACCACTTTTTGCACTTGCGTTATTGTTGAAAAACCACTTTTCGCACCTGTGTTGGTGCAGGAAACCACTTTTGCGCTTGTATTAGTGTGGAAAAAGCACTTTTCGCACTTGTGTTAGTGTTGAAAAACCACTTTTCGCACTTGTGTTAGTGTTGAAAAACCACTTTTCGCACTTGTGTTAGTGTTGAAAAACCACTTTTCGCACTTGTGTTGGTGCAGGAAACCACTTTTGCACTTGTTTTAGTGTGGAAAAAACACTTTTTGCACTTGTGATAGTGTTGAAAAACCACTATTCGCACTTGTGTTAGTGTTGAAAAAACACTTTTCGCACTTGTGTTGGTGCAGGAAACCACTTTTGCACTTGTATTAGTGTGGAAAAAACACTTTTTGCACTTGTGATATTGTTGAAAAACCACTTTTCGCACTTGTGTTAGTGTTGAAAAACCACTTTTCGCACTTGTGTTAGTGTTGAAAAACCACTTTTCGCACTTGTGTTGGTGCAGGAAACCACTTTTGCACGTGTATTAGTGTGGAAAAAACACTTTTCGCACTTGTGATAGTGTTGAAAAACCACTTTTCGCACTTGTGTTTGTGTTGAAAAACCACTTTTCGCACTTGTGTTAGTGATGAAAAACCACTTTTCGCACTTGTGTTGGTGCAGGAAACCATTTTTGCACTTGTATTAGTGTGGAAAAAACACTTTTTGCACTTGTGATAGTGTTGAAAAACCACTTTTCACACTTGTGTTAGTGTTGAAAAACCACTTTTCGCACTTGTGTTAGTGTTGAAAAACCACTTTTCGCACTTGTGTTGGTGCAGGAAACCACTTTTGCACGTGTATTAGTGTGGAAAAAACACTTTTCGCACTTGTGTTTGTGTTGAAAAACCACTTTTCACACTTGTGTTAGTGTTGAAAAACCACTTTTCGCACTTGTGTTGGTGCAGGAAACCACTTTTGCACTTGTATTAGTGTGGAAAAAACACTTTTTGCACTTGTGATAGTGTTGAAAAACCACTTTTCGCACTTGTGTTAGTGTTGAAAAACAACTTTTCGCACTTGTGTTAGTGTTGAAAAACCACTTTTCGCACTTGTGTTGGTGCAGGAAACCACTTTTGCACTTGTATTAGTGTGGAAAAAACACTTTTCGCACTTGTGTTGGTGCAGGAAACCACTTTTTCACTTGTATTAGTGTGGAAAAAACACTTTTTGCACTTGTGATTGTGTTGAAAAACCACTTTTCGCACTTGTGTTAGTGTTGAAAAACCACATTACGCACTTGTGTTGGTGCAGGAAACCACTTTTTGCACTTGTGTTAGTGTTGAAAAAACACTTTTCGCACTTGTGTTAGTGTTGAAAAACCACTTTTCGCACTTGTGTTGGTGCAGGAAACCACTTTTGCACTTGTATTAGTGTGGAAAAAACACTTTTTGCACTTGTGTTAGTGTTGAAAAACCACTTTTCGCACTTGTGTTAGTGTTGAAAAACCACTTTTCGCACTTGTGTTGGTGCAGGAAACCACTTTTGCACTTGTATTAGTGTGGAAAAAACACTTTTTGCACTTGTGTTAGTGTTGAAAAACCACTTTTCGCACTTGTGTTAGTGTTGAAAAACCACTTTTCGCACTTGTGTTGGTGCAGGAAACCACTTTTGCACTTGTATTAGTGTGGAAAAAACACTTTTTGCACTTGTGATAGTGTTGAAAAACCACTTTTCGCACTTGTGTTAGTGTTGAAAAACCACTTTTCGCACTTGTGTTGGTGCAGAAAACCACTTTTGCACTTGTATTAGTGTGGAAAACACACTTTTAGCACTTGTGTTAGTGTTGAAAAACCACTTTTTGCACTTGCGTTAGTGTTGAAAAACCACTTTTCGCACTTGTGTTGGTGCAGGAAACCACTTTTGCACTTGTATTAGTGTGGAAAAAGCACTTTTCGCACTTGTGTTAGTGTTGAAAAACCACTTTTCGCACTTGTGTTAGTGTTGAAAAACCACTTTTCGCACTTGTGTTAGTGTTGAAAAACCACTTTTCGCACTTGTGTTGGTGCAGGAAACCACTTTTGCACTTGTTTTAGTGTGGAAAAAACACTTTTTGCACTTGTGATAGTGTTGAAAAACCACTATTCGCACTTGTGTTAGTGTTGAAAAACCACTTTTCGCACTTGTGTTGGTGCAGGAAACCACTTTTGCACTTGTATTAGTGTGGAAAAAACACTTTTTGCACTTGTGATATTGTTGAAAAACCACTTTTCGCACTTGTGTTAGTGTTGAAAAACCACTTTTCGCACTTGTGTTAGTGTTGAAAAACCACTTTTCGCACTTGTGTTGGTGAGGGAAACCACTTTTGCACGTGTATTAGTGTGGAAAAAACACTTTTCGCACTTGTGATATTGTTGAAAAACCACTTTTCGCACTTGTGTTTGTGTTGAAAAACCACTTTTCGCACTTGTGTTAGTGATGAAAAACCACTTTTCGCACTTGTGTTGGTGCAGGAAACCATTTTTGCACTTGTATTAGTGTGGAAAAAACACTTTTTGCACTTGTGATAGTGTTGAAAAACCACTTTTCGCACTTGTGTTAGTGTTGAAAAACCACTTTTCGCACTTGTGTTAGTGTTGAAAAACCACTTTTCGCACTTGTGTTGGTGCAGGAAACCACTTTTGCACGTGTATTAGTGTGGAAAAAACACTTTTCGCACTTGTGATAGTGTTGAAAAACCACTTTTCGCACTTGTGTTTGTGTTGAAAAACCACTTTTCGCACTTGTGTTAGTGATGAAAAACCACTTTTCGCACTTGTGTTGGTGCAGGAAACCATTTTTGCACTTGTATTAGTGTGGAAAAAACACTTTTTGCACTTGTGATAGTATTGAAAAACCACTTTTCACACTTGTGTTAGTGTTGAAAAACCACTTTACGCACTTGTGTTAGTGTTGAAAAACCACTTTTCGCACTTGTGTTGGTGCAGGAAACCACTTTTGCACATGTATTAGTGTGGAAAAAACACTTTTCGCACTTGTGTTTGTGTTGAAAAACCACTTTTCACACTTGTGTTAGTGTTGAAAAACCACTTTTCGCACTTGTGTTGGTGCAGGAAACCACTTTTGCACTTGTATTAGTGTGGAAAAAACACTTTTTGCACTTGTGATAATGTTGAAAAACCACTATTCGCACTTGTGTTAGTGTTGAAAAAACACTTTTCGCACTTGTGTTGGTGCAGGAAACCACTTTTGCACTTGTATTAGTGTGGAAAAAACACTTTTTGCACTTGTGATATTGTTGAAAAACCACTTTTCGCACTTGTGTTAGTGTTGAAAAACCACTTTTCGCACTTGTGTTAGTGTTGAAAAACCACTTTTCGCACTTGTTTTGGTGCAGGAAACCACTTTTGCACGTGTATTAGTGTGGAAAAAACACTTTTCGCACTTGTGATAGTGTTGAAAAACCACTTTTCGCACTTGTGTTTGTGTTGAAAAACCACTTTTCGCACTTGTGTTAGTGATGAAAAACCACTTTTCGCACTTGTGTTGGTGCAGGAAACCATTTTTGCACTTGTATTAGTGTGGAAAAAACACTTTTTGCACTTGTGATAGTGTTGAAAAACCACTTTTCACACTTGTGTTAGTGTTGAAAAACCACTTTTCGCACTTGTGTTAGTGTTGAAAAACCACTTTTCGCACTTGTGTTGGTGCAGGAAACTACTTTTGCACGTGTATTAGTGTGGAAAAAACACTTTTCGCACTTGTGTTTGTGTTGAAAAACCACTTTTCACACTTGTGTTAGTGTTGAAAAACCACTTTTCGCACTTGTGTTGTTGCAGGAAACCACTTTTGCACTTGTATTAGTGTGGAAAAAACACTTTTTGCACTTGTGATAGTGTTGAAAAACCACTTTTCGCACTTGTGTTAGTGTTGAAAAACAACTTTTCGCACTTGTGTTAGTGTTGAAAAACCACTTTTCGCACTTGTGTTGGTGCAGGAAACCACTTTTGCACTTGTATTAGTGTGGAAAAAACACTTTTTGCACTTGTGATTGTGTTGAAAAACCACTTTTCGCACATGTGTTAGTGTTGAAAAACCACATTACGCACTTGTGTTGGTGCAGGAAACCACTTTTGCACTTGTATTAGTGTGGAAAAAACACTTTTCGCACTTGTGTTTGTGTTGAAAAACCACTTTTCGCACTTGTGTTAGTGATGAAAAACCACTTTTCGCACTTGTGTTGGTGCAGGAAACCATTTTTGCACTTGTATTAGTGTGGAAAAAACACTTTTTGCACTTGTGATATTGTTGAAAAACCACTTTTCGCACTTGTGTTAGTGTTGAAAAACCACTTTTCGCACTTTTGTTAGTGTTGAAAAACCACTTTTCGCACTTGTGTTGGTGCAGGAAACCACTTTTGCACGTGTATTAGTGTGGAAAAAACACTTTTCGCACTTGTGATAGTGTTGAAAAACCACTTTTCGCACTTGTGTTTGTGTTGAAAAACCACTTTTCGCACTTGTGTTAGTGATGAAAAACCACTTTTCGCACTTGTGTTGGTGCAGGAAACCATTTTTGCACTTGTATTAGTGTGGAAAAAACACTTTTTGCACTTGTGATAGTGTTGAAAAACCACTTTTCACACTTGTGTTAGTGTTGAAAAACCACTTTTCGCACTTGTGTTAGTGTTGAAAAACCACTTTTCGCACTTGTGTTGGTGCAGGAAACCACTTTTGCACGTGTATTAGTGTGGAAAAAACACTTTTCGCACTTGTGTTTGTGTTGAAAAACCACTTTTCACACTTGTGTTAGTGTTGAAAAACCACTTTTCGCACTTGTGTTGGTGCAGGAAACCACTTTTGCACTTGTATTAGTGTGGAAAAAACACTTTTTGCACTTGTGATAGTGTTGAAAAACCACTTTTCGCACTTGTGTTAGTGTTGAAAAACAACTTTTCGCACTTGTGTTAGTGTTGAAAAACCACTTTTCGCACTTGTGTTGGTGCAGGAAACCACTTTTGCACTTGTATTAGTGTGGAAAAAACACTTTTTGCACTTGTGATTGTGTTGAAAAACCACTTTTCGCACATGTGTTAGTGTTGAAAAACCACATTACGCACTTGTGTTGGTGGAGGAAACCACTTTTGCACTTGTATTAGTGTGGAAAAAACACTTTTCGCACTTGTGTTTGTGTTGAAAAACCACTTTTCGCACTTGTGTTAGTGATGAAAAACCACTTTTCGCACTTGTGTTGGTGCAGGAAACCATTTTTGCACTTGTATTAGTGTGGAAAAAACACTTTTTGCACTTGTGATAGTGTTGAAAAACCACTTTTCGCACTTGTGTTAGTGTTGAAAAACCACTTTTCGCACTTGTGTTAGTGATGAAAAACCACTTTTCGCACTTGTGTTGGTGCAGGAAACCACTTTTGCACGTGTATTAGTGTGGAAAAAACACTTTTCGCACTTGTGTTTGTGTTGAAAAACCACTTTTCACACTTGTGTTAGTGTTGAAAAACCACTTTTCGCACTTGTGTTGGTGCAGGAAACCACTTTTGCACGTGTATTAGTGTGGAAAAAACACTTTTCGCACATGTGCTAGTGTTGAAAAACCACTTTTCGCACTTGTGTTTGTGTTGAAAAACCACTTTTCGCACTTGTGTTAGTGATGAAAAACCACTTTTCGCACTTGTGTTGGTGCAGGAAACCATTTTTGCACTTGTATTAGTGTGGAAAAAACACTTTTTGCACTTGTGATAGTGTTGAAAAACCACTTTTCACACTTGTGTTAGTGTTGAAAAACCACTTTTCGCACTTGTGTTAGTGTTGAAAAACCACTTTTCGCACTTGTGTTGGTGCAGGAAACCACTTTTGCACGTGTATTAGTGTGGAAAAAACACTTTTCGCACTTGTGTTTGTGTTGAAAAACCACTTTTCGCACTTGTGTTAGTGTTGAAAAACACATTACGCACTTGTGTTGGTGCAGGAAACCACTTTTTGCACTTGTGTTATTGTTGAAAAACCACTTTTCGCACTTGTGTTAGTGTTGAAAAACCACTTTTCGCACTTGTGTTGGTGCAGGAAACCACTTTTGCACTTGTATTAGTGTGGAAAAAACACTTTTTGCACTTGTGTTAGTGTTGAAAAACCACTTTTCGCACTTGTGTTAGTGTTGAAAAACCACTTTTCGCACTTGTGTTGGTGCAGGAAACCACTTTTGCACTTGTATTAGTGTGGAAAAAACACTTTTTGCACTTGTGATAGTGTTGAAAAACCACTTTTCGCACTTGTGTTAGTGTTGAAAAACCACTTTTCGCACTTGTGTTGGTGCAGAAAACCACTTTTGCACTTGTATTAGTGTGGAAAAAACACTTTTTGCACTTGTGTTAGTGTTGAAAAACCACTTTTCGCACTTGTGTTAGTGTTGAAAAACCACTTTTCGCACTTGTGTTGGTGCAGGAAACCACTTTTGCACTTGTATTAGTGTGGAAAAAACACTTTTTGCACTTGTGATAGTGTTGAAAAACCACTTTTCGCACTTGTGTTAGTGTTGAAAAACCACTTTTCGCACTTGTGTTGGTGCAGAAAACCACTTTTGCACTTGTATTAGTGTGGAAAAAACACTTTTAGCACTTGTGTTAGTGTTGAAAAACCACTTTTTGCACTTGCGTTAGTGTTGAAAAACCACTTTTCGCACTTGTGTTGGTGCAGGAAACCACTTTTGCACTTGTATTAGTGTGGAAAAAGCACTTTTCGCACTTGTGTTAGTGTTGAAAAACCACTTTTCGCACTTGTGTTAGTGTTGAAAAACCACTTTTCGCACTTGTGTTAGTGTTGAAAAACCACTTTTCGCACTTGTGTTGGTGCAGGAAACCACTTTTGCACTTGTTTTAGTGTGGAAAAAACACTTTTTGCACTTGTGATAGTGTTGAAAAACCACTATTCGCACTTGTGTTAGTGTTGAAAAACCACTTTTCGCACTTGTGTTGGTGCAGGAAACCACGTTTGCACTTGTATTAGTGTGGAAAAAACACTTTTTGCACTTGTGATATTGTTGAAAAACCACTTTTCGCACTTGTGTTAGTGTTGAAAAACCACTTTTCGCACTTGTGTTAGTGTTGAAAAACCACTTTTCGCACTTGTGTTGGTGCAGGAAACCACTTTTGCACGTGTATTAGTGTGGAAAAAACACTTTTCGCACTTGTGATAGTGTTGAAAAACCACTTTTCGCACTTGTGTTTGTGTTGAAAAACCACTTTTCGCACTTGTGTTAGTGATGAAAAACCACTTTTCGCACTTGTGTTGGTGCAGGAAACCATTTTTGCACTTGTATTAGTGTGGAAAAAACACTTTTTGCACTTGTGATAGTGTTGAAAAACCACTTTTCACACTTGTGTTAGTGTTGAAAAACCACTTTTCGCACTTGTGTTAGTGTTGAAAAACCACTTTTCGCACTTGTGTTGGTGCAGGAAACCACTTTTGCACGTGTATTAGTGTGGAAAAAACACTTTTTGCACTTGTGTTTGTGTTGAAAAACCACTTTTCACACTTGTGTTAGTGTTGAAAAACCACTTTTCGCACTTGTGTTGGTGCAGGAAACCACTTTTGCACTTGTATTAGTGTGGAAAAAACACTTTTTGCACTTGTGATAGTGTTGAAAAACAACTTTTCGCACTTGTGTTAGTGTTGAAAAACCACTTTTCGCACTTGTGTTGGTGCAGGAAACCACTTTTGCACTTGTATTAGTGTGGAAAAAACACTTTTTGCACTTGTGATTGTGTTGAAAAACCACTTTTCGCACATGTGTTAGTGTTGAAAAACCACATTACGCACTTGTGTTGGTGCAGGAAACCACTTTTGCACTTGTATTAGTGTGGAAAAAACACTTTTCGCACTTGTGTTTGTGTTGAAAAACCACTTTTCGCACTTGTGTTAGTGATGAAAAACAACTTTTCGCACTTGTGTTAGTGTTGAAAAACCACTTTTCGCACTTGTGTTGGTGCAGGAAACCACTTTTGCACTTGTATTAGTGTGGAAAAAACACTTTTTGCACTTGTGATTGTGTTGAAAAACCACTTTTCGCACTTGTGTTAGTGTTGAAAAACCACATTACGCACTTGTGTTGGTGCAGGAAACCACTTTTTGAACTTGTGTTAGTGTTGAAAAACCACTTTTCGCACTTGTGTTGGTGCAGGAAACCACTTTTGCACTTGTATTAGTGTGGAAAAAACACTTTTTGCACTTGTGTTAGTGTTGAAAAACCACTTTTCGCACTTGTGTTAGTGTTGAAAAACCACTTTTCGCACTTGTGTTGGTGCAGGAAACCACTTTTGCACTTGTATTAGTGTGGAAAAAACACTTTTTGCACTTGTGATAGTGTTGAAAAACCACTTTTCGCACTTGTGTTAGTGTTGAAAAACCACTTTTTGCACTTGTGTTGGTGCAGAAAACCACTTTTGCACTTGTATTAGTGTGGAAAAAACACTTTTAGCACTTGTGTTAGTGTTGAAAAACCACTTTTTGCACTTGCGTTAGTGTTGAAAAACCACTTTTCGCACTTGTGTTGGTGCAGGAAACCACTTTTGCACTTGTATTAGTGTGGAAAAAGCACTTTTCGCACTTGTGTTAGTGTTGAAAAACCACTTTTCGCACTTGTGTTAGTGTTGAAAAACCACTTTTCGCACTTGTGTTAGTGTTGAAAAACCACTTTTCGCACTTGTGTTGGTGCAGGAAACCACTTTTGCACTTGTTTTAGTGTGGAAAAAAACACTTTTTGCACTTGTGATAGTGTTGAAAAACCACTATTCGCACTTGTGTTAGTGTTGAAAAACCACTTTTCGCACTTGTGTTGGTGCAGGAAACCACTTTTGCACTTGTATTAGTGTGGAAAAAACACTTTTTGCACTTGTGATATTGTTGAAAAACCACTTTTCGCACTTGTGTTAGTGTTGAAAAACCACTTTTCGCACTTGTGTTAGTGTTGAAAAACCACTTTTCGCACTTGTGTTGGTGAGGGAAACCACTTTTGCACGTGTATTAGTGTGGAAAAACACTTTTCGCACTTGTGATAGTGTTGAAAAACCACTTTTCGCACTTGTGTTTGTGTTGAAAAACCACTTTTCACACTTGTGTTAGTGATGAAAAACCACTTTTCGCACTTGTGTTGGTGCAGGAAACCATTTTTGCACTTGTATTAGTGTGGAAAAAACACTTTTTGCACTTGTGATAGTGTTGAAAAACCACTTTTCACACTTGTGTTAGTGTTGAAAAACCACTTTTCGCACTTGTGTTAGTGTTGAAAAACCACTTTTCGCACTTGTGTTGGTGCAGGAAACCACTTATGCACGTGTATTAGTGTGGAAAAAACACTTTTCGCACTTGTGTTTGTGTTGAAAAACCACTTTTCACACTTGTGTTAGTGTTGAAAAACCACTTTTCTCACTTGTGTTGGTGCAGGAAACCACTTTTGCACTTGTATTAGTGTGGAAAAAACACTTTTTGCACTTGTGATAGTGTTGAAAAACCACTTTTCGCACTTGTGTTAGTGTTGAAAAACCACTTTTCGCACTTGTGTTAGTGATGAAAAACCACTTTTCGCACTTGTGTTGGTGCAGGAAACCATTTTTGCACTTGTATTAGTGTGGAAAAAACACTTTTTGCACTTGTGATAGTGTTGAAAAACCACTTTTCACACTTGTGTTAGTGTTGAAAAACCACTTTTCGCACTTGTGTTAGTGTTGAAAAACCACTTTTCGCACTTGTGTTGGTGCAGGAAACCACTTTTGCACGTGTATTAGTGTGGAAAAAACACTTTTCGCACTTGTGTTTGTGTTGAAAAACCACTTTTCACACTTGTGTTAGTGTTGAAAAACCACTTTTCGCACTTGTGTTGGTGCAGGAAACCACTTTTGCACGTGTATTAGTGTGGAAAAAACACTTTTCGCACATGTGATAGTGTTGAAAAACCACTTTTCGCACTTGTGTTTGTGTTGAAAAACCACTTTTCGCACTTGTGTTAGTGATGAAAAACCACTTTTCGCACTTGTGTTGGTGCAGGAAACCATTTTTGCACTTGTATTAGTGTGGAAAAAACACTTTTTGCACTTGTGATAGTGTTGAAAAACCACTTTTCACACTTGTGTTAGTGTTGAAAAACCACTTTTCGCACTTGTGTTAGTGTTGAAAAACCACTTTTCGCACTTGTGTTGGTGCAGGAAACCACTTTTGCACGTGTATTAGTGTGGAAAAAACACTTTTCGCACTTGTGTTTGTGTTGAAAAACCACTTTTCGCACTTGTGTTAGTGTTGAAAAACCACATTACGCACTTGTGTTGGTGCAGGAAACCACTTTTTGCACTTGTGTTAGTGTTGAAAAACCACTTTTCGCACTTGTGTTAGTGTTGAAAAACCACTTTTCGCACTTGTGTTAGTGTTGAAAAACCACTTTTCGCACTTGTGTTAGTGTTGAAAAACCACTTTTCGCACTTGTGTTGGTGCAGGAAACCACTTTTGCACGTGTATTAGTGTGGAAAAAACACTTTTCGCACTTGTGTTTGTGTTGAAAAACCACTTTTCACACTTGTGTTAGTGTTGAAAAACCACTTTTCGCACTTGTGTTGGTGCAGGAAACCACTTTTGCACGTGTATTAGTGTGGAAAAAACACTTTTCGCACATGTGATAGTGTTGAAAAACCACTTTTCGCACTTGTGTTTGTGTTGAAAAACCACTTTTCGCACTTGTGTTAGTGATGAAAAACCACTTTTCGCACTTGTGTTGGTGCAGGAAACCATTTTTGCACTTGTATTAGTGTGGAAAAAACACTTTTTGCACTTGTGATAGTGTTGAAAAACCACTTTTCACACTTGTGTTAGTGTTGAAAAACCACTTTTCGCACTTGTGTTAGTGTTGAAAAACCACTTTTCGCACTTGTGTTGGTGCAGGAAACCACTTTTGCACGTGTATTAGTGTGGAAAAAACACTTTTCGCACTTGTGTTTGTGTTGAAAAACCACTTTTCGCACTTGTGTTGGTGCAGGAAACCACTTTTCGCACTTGTGTTTGTGTTGAAAAACCACATTACGCACTTGTGTTGGTGCAGGAAACCACTTTTTGCACTTGTGTTATTGTTGAAAAACCACTTTTCGCACTTGTGTTAGTGTTGAAAAACCACTTTTCGCACTTGTGTTGGTGCAGGAAACCACTTTTGCACTTGTATTAGTGTGGAAAAAACACTTTTTGCACTTGTGTTAGTGTTGAAAAACCACTTTTCGCACTTGTGTTAGTGTTGAAAAACCACTTTTCGCACTTGTGTTGGTGCAGGAAACCACTTTTGCACTTGTATTAGTGTGGAAAAAACACTTTTTGCACTTGTGATAGTGTTGAAAAACCACTTTTCGCACTTGTGTTAGTGTTGAAAAACCACTTTTCGCACTTGTGTTGGTGCAGAAAACCACTTTTGCACTTGTATTAGTGTGGAAAAAACACTTTTAGCACTTGTGTTAGTGTTGAAAAACCACTTTTTGCACTTGCGTTAGTGTTGAAAAACCACTTTTCGCACTTGTGTTGGTGCAGGAAACCACTTTTGCACTTGTATTAGTGTGGAAAAAGCACTTTTCGCACTTGTGTTAGTGTTGAAAAACCACTTTTCGCACTTGTGTTAGTGTTGAAAAACCACTTTTCGCACTTGTGTTAGTGTTGAAAAACCACTTTTCGCACTTGTGTTGGTGCAGGAAACCACTTTTGCACTTGTTTTAGTGTGGAAAAAACACTTTTTGCACTTGTGATAGTGTTGAAAAACCACTATTCGCACTTGTGTTAGTGTTGAAAAACCACTTTTCGCACTTGTGTTGGTGCAGGAAACCACGTTTGCACTTGTATTAGTGTGGAAAAAACACTTTTTGCACTTGTGATATTGTTGAAAAACCACTTTTCGCACTTGTGTTAGTGTTGAAAAACCACTTTTCGCACTTGTGTTAGTGTTGAAAAACCACTTTTCGCACTTGTGTTGGTGCAGGAAACCACTTTTGCACGTGTATTAGTGTGGAAAAAACACTTTTCGCACTTGTGATAGTGTTGAAAAACCACTTTTCGCACTTGTGTTTGTGTTGAAAAACCACTTTTCGCACTTGTGTTAGTGATGAAAAACCACTTTTCGCACTTGTGTTGGTGCAGGAAACCATTTTTGCACTTGTATTAGTGTGGAAAAAACACTTTTTGCACTTGTGATAGTGTTGAAAAACCACTTTTCACACTTGTGTTAGTGTTGAAAAACCACTTTTCGCACTTGTGTTAGTGTTGAAAAACCACTTTTCGCACTTGTGTTGGTGCAGGAAACCACTTTTGCACGTGTATTAGTGTGGAAAAAACACTTTTCGCACTTGTGTTTGTGTTGAAAAACCACTTTTCACACTTGTGTTAGTGTTGAAAAACCACTTTTCGCACTTGTGTTGGTGCAGGAAACCACTTTTGCACTTGTATTAGTGTGGAAAAAACACTTTTTGCACTTGTGATAGTGTTGAAAAACAACTTTTCGCACTTGTGTTAGTGTTGAAAAACCACTTTTCGCACTTGTGTTGGTGCAGGAAACCACTTTTGCACTTGTATTAGTGTGGAAAAAACACTTTTTGCACTTGTGATTGTGTTGAAAAACCACTTTTCGCACATGTGTTAGTGTTGAAAAACCACATTACGCACTTGTGTTGGTGCAGGAAACCACTTTTGCACTTGTATTAGTGTGGAAAAAACACTTTTCGCACTTGTGTTTGTGTTGAAAAACCACTTTTCGCACTTGTGTTAGTGATGAAAAACAACTTTTCGCACTTGTGTTAGTGTTGAAAAACCACTTTTCGCACTTGTGTTGGTGCAGGAAACCACTTTTGCACTTGTATTAGTGTGGAAAAAACACTTTTTGCACTTGTGATTGTGTTGAAAAAACCACTTTTCGCACTTGTGTTAGTGTTGAAAAACCACATTACGCACTTGTGTTGGTGCAGGAAACCACTTTTTGCACTTGTGTTAGTGTTGAAAAACCACTTTTCGCACTTGTGTTGGTGCAGGAAACCACTTTTGCACTTGTATTAGTGTGGAAAAAACACTTTTTGCACTTGTGTTAGTGTTGAAAAACCACTTTTCGCACTTGTGTTAGTGTTGAAAAACCACTTTTCGCACTTGTGTTGGTGCAGGAAACCACTTTTGCACTTGTATTAGTGTGGAAAAAACACTTTTTGCACTTGTGATAGTGTTGAAAAACCACTTTTCGCACTTGTGTTAGTGTTGAAAAACCACTTTTCGCACTTGTGTTGGTGCAGAAAACCACTTTTGCACTTGTATTAGTGTGGAAAAAACACTTTTTGCACTTGTGATAGTGTTGAAAAACCACTTTTCGCACTTGTGTTAGTGTTGAAAAACCACTTTTCGCACTTGTGTTGGTGCAGAAAACCACTTTTGCACTTGTATTAGTGTGGAAAAAACACTTTTAGCACTTGTGTTAGTGTTGAAAAACCACTTTTTGCACTTGCGTTAGTGTTGAAAAACCACTTTTCGCACTTGTGTTGGTGCAGGAAACCACTTTTGCACTTGTATTAGTGTGGAAAAAGCACTTTTCGCACTTGTGTTAGTGTTGAAAAACCACTTTTCGCACTTGTGTTAGTGTTGAAAAACCACTTTTCGCACTTGTGTTAGTGTTGAAAAACCACTTTTCGCACTTGTGTTGGTGCGGAAACCACTTTTGCACTTGTTTTAGTGTGGAAAAAACACTTTTTGCACTTGTGATAGTGTTGAAAAACCACTATTCGCACTTGTGTTAGTGTTGAAAAACCACTTTTCGCACTTGTGTTGGTGCAGGAAACCACTTTTGCACTTGTATTAGTGTGGAAAAAACACTTTTTGCACTTGTGATATTGTTGAAAAACCACTTTTCGCACTTGTGTTAGTGTTGAAAAACCACTTTTCGCACTTGTGTTAGTGTTGAAAAACCACTTTTCGCACTTGTGTTGGTGAGGGAAACCACTTTTGCACGTGTATTAGTGTGGAAAAAACACTTTTCGCACTTGTGATAGTGTTGAAAAACCACTTTTCGCACTTGTGTTTGTGTTGAAAAACCACTTTTCACACTTGTGTTAGTGATGAAAAACCACTTTTCGCACTTGTGTTGGTGCAGGAAATCATTTTTGCACTTGTATTAGTGTGGAAAAAACACTTTTTGCACTTGTGATAGTGTTGAAAAACCACTTTTCGCACTTGTGTTAGTGTTGAAAAACCACTTTTCGCACTTGTGTTGGTGCAGGAAACCACTTATGCACGTGTATTAGTGTGGAAAAAACACTTTTCGCACTTGTGTTTGTGTTGAAAAACCACTTTTCACACTTGTGTTAGTGTTGAAAAACCACTTTTCTCACTTGTGTTGGTGCAGGAAACCACTTTTGCACTTGTATTAGTGTGGAAAAAACACTTTTTGCACTTGTGATAGTGTTGAAAAACCACTTTTCGCACTTGTGTTAGTGTTGAAAAACCACTTTTCGCACTTGTGTTAGTGATGAAAAACCACTTTTCGCACTTGTGTTGGTGCAGGAAACCATTTTTGCACTTGTATTAGTGTGGAAAAAACACTTTTTGCACTTGTGATAGTGTTGAAAAACCACTTTTCACACTTGTGTTAGTGTTGAAAAACCACTTTTCGCACTTGTGTTAGTGTTGAAAAACCACTTTTCGCACTTGTGTTGGTGCAGGAAACCACTTTTGCACGTGTATTAGTGTGGAAAAAACACTTTTCGCACTTGTGTTTGTGTTGAAAAACCACTTTTCACACTTGTGTTAGTGTTGAAAAACCACTTTTCGCACTTGTGTTGGTGCAGGAAACCACTTTTGCACATGTATTAGTGTGGAAAAAACACTTTTCGCACATGTGATAGTGTTGAAAAACCACTTTTCGCACTTGTGTTTGTGTTGAAAAACCACTTTTCGCACTTGTGTTAGTGATGAAAAACCACTTTTCGCACTTGTGTTGGTGCAGGAAACCATTTTTGCACTTGTATTAGTGTGGAAAAAACACTTTTTGCACTTGTGATAGTGTTGAAAAACCACTTTTCACACTTGTGTTAGTGTTGAAAAACCACTTTTCGCACTTGTGTTAGTGTTGAAAAACCACTTTTTGCACTTGTGTTGGTGCAGGAAACCACTTTTGCACGTGTATTAGTGTGGAAAAAACACTTTTCGCACTTGTGTTTGTGTTGAAAAACCACTTTTCGCACTTGTGTTAGTGTTGAAAAACCACATTACGCACTTGTGTTGGTGCAGGAAACCACTTTTTGCACTTGTGTTAGTGTTGAAAAACCACTTTTCGCACTTGTGTTAGTGTTGAAAAACCACTTTTCGCACTTGTGTTGGTGCAGGAAACCACTTTTGCACTTGTATTAGTGTGGAAAAAACACTTTTTGCACTTGTGTTAGTGTTGAAAAACCACTTTTCGCACTTGTGTTAGTGTTGAAAAACCACTTTTCGCACTTGTGTTGGTGCAGGAAACCACTTTTGCACTTGTATTAGTGTGGAAAAAACACTTTTTGCACTTGTGATAGTGTTGAAAAACCACTTTTCGCACTTGTGTTAGTGTTGAAAAACCACTTTTCGCACTTGTGTTGGTGCAGAAAACCACTTTTGCACTTGTATTAGTGTGGAAAAAACACTTTTAGCACTTGTGTTAGTGTTGAAAAACCACTTTTTGCACTTGCGTTAGTGTTGAAAAACCACTTTTCGCACTTGTGTTGGTGCAGGAAACCACTTTTGCACTTGTATTAGTGTGGAAAAAGCACTTTTCGCACTTGTGTTAGTGTTGAAAAACCACTTTTCGCACTTGTGTTAGTGTTGAAAAACCACTTTTCGCACTTGTGTTAGTGTTGAAAAACCACTTTTCGCACTTGTGTTGGTGCAGGAAACCACTTTTGCACTTGTTTTAGTGTGGAAAAAACACTTTTTGCACTTGTGATAGTGTTGAAAAACCACTATTCGCACTTGTGTTAGTGTTGAAAAACCACTTTTCGCACTTGTGTTGGTGCAGGAAACCACGTTTGCACTTGTATTAGTGTGGAAAAAACACTTTTTGCACTTGTGATATTGTTGAAAAACCACTTTTCGCACTTGTGTTAGTGTTGAAAAACCACTTTTCGCACTTGTGTTAGTGTTGAAAAACCACTTTTCGCACTTGTGTTGGTGCAGGAAACCACTTTTGCACGTGTATTAGTGTGGAAAAAACACTTTTCGCACTTGTGATAGTGTTGAAAAACCACTTTTCGCACTTGTGTTTGTGTTGAAAAACCACTTTTCGCACTTGTGTTAGTGATGAAAAACCACTTTTCGCACTTGTGTTGGTGCAGGAAACCATTTTTGCACTTGTATTAGTGTGGAAAAAACACTTTTTGCACTTGTGATAGTGTTGAAAAACCACTTTTCACACTTGTGTTAGTGTTGAAAAACCACTTTTCGCACTTGTGTTAGTGTTGAAAAACCACTTTTCGCACTTGTTTTGGTGCAGGAAACCACTTTTGCACGTGTATTAGTGTGGAAAAAACACTTTTCGCACTTGTGTTTGTGTTGAAAAACCACTTTTCACACTTG
Organism: Myxine glutinosa; assembly: GCF_964187855.1. Classification (NCBI taxonomy): domain Eukaryota; kingdom Metazoa; phylum Chordata; class Myxini; order Myxiniformes; family Myxinidae; genus Myxine; species Myxine glutinosa. The sequence goes on from NW_027617690.1 coordinate 70,865, forward strand.
TGTTAGTGTTGAAAAACCACTTTTCGCACTTGTGTTGGTGCAGGAAACCACTTTTGCACTTGTATTAGTGTGGAAAAAACACTTTTTGCACTTGTGATAGTGTTGAAAAACAACTTTTCGCACTTGTGTTAGTGTTGAAAAACCACTTTTCGCACTTGTGTTGGTGCAGGAAACCACTTTTGCACTTGTATTAGTGTGGAAAAAACACTTTTTGCACTTGTGATTGTGTTGAAAAACCACTTTTCGCACATGTGTTAGTGTTGAAAAACCACATTACGCACTTGTGTTGGTGCAGGAAACCACTTTTGCACTTGTATTAGTGTGGAAAAAACACTTTTCGCACTTGTGTTTGTGTTGAAAAACCACTTTTCGCACTTGTGTTAGTGATGAAAAACAACTTTTCGCACTTGTGTTAGTGTTGAAAAACCACTTTTCGCACTTGTGTTGGTGCAGGAAACCACTTTTGCACTTGTATTAGTGTGGAAAAAACACTTTTTGCACTTGTGATTGTGTTGAAAAACCACTTTTCGCACTTGTGTTAGTGTTGAAAAACCACATTACGCACTTGTGTTGGTGCAGGAAACCACTTTTTGCACTTGTGTTAGTGTTGAAAAACCACTTTTCGCACTTGTGTTAGTGTTGAAAAACCACTTTTCGCACTTGTGTTGGTGCAGGAAACCACTTTTGCACTTGTATTAGTGTGGAAAAAACACTTTTTGCACTTGTGTTAGTGTTGAAAAACCACTTTTCGCACTTGTGTTAGTGTTGAAAAACCACTTTTCGCACTTGTGTTGGTGCAGGAAACCACTTTTGCACTTGTATTAGTGTGGAAAAAACACTTTTTGCACTTGTGATAGTGTTGAAAAACCACTTTTCGCACTTGTGTTAGTGTTGAAAAACCACTTTTCGCACTTGTGTTAGTGATGAAAAACAACTTTTCGCACTTGTGTTAGTGTTGAAAAACCACTTTTCGCACTTGTGTTCGTGATGAAAAACCACTTTTCGCACTTGTGTTGGTGCAGGAAACCACTTTTGCACGTGTATTAGTGTGGAAAAAACACTTTTCGCACTTGTGATAGTGTTGAAAAACCACTTTTCGCACTTGTGTTTGTGTTGAAAAACCACTTTTCGCACTTGTGTTAGTGATGAAAAACCACTTTTCGCACTTGTGTTGGTGCAGGAAACCATTTTTGCACTTGTATTAGTGTGGAAAAAACACTTTTTGCACTTGTGATAGTGTTGAAAAACCACTTTTCACACTTGTGTTAGTGTTGAAAAACCACTTTTCGCACTTGTGTTAGTGTTGAAAAACCACTTTTCGCACTTGTGTTGGTGCAGGAAACCACTTTTGCACGTGTATTAGTGTGGAAAAAACACTTTTCGCACTTGTGTTTGTGTTGAAAAACCACTTTTCACACTTGTGTTAGTGTTGAAAAACCACTTTTCGCACTTGTGTTGGTGCAGGAAACCACTTTTGCACTTGTATTAGTGTGGAAAAAACACTTTTTGCACTTGTGATAGTGTTGAAAAACCACTTTTCGCACTTGTGTTAGTGTTGAAAAACAACTTTTCGCACTTGTGTTAGTGTTGAAAAACCACTTTTCGCACTTGTGTTGGTGCAGGAAACCACTTTTGCACTTGTATTAGTGTGGAAAAAACACTTTTTGCACTTGTGATTGTGTTGAAAAACCACTTTTCGCACATGTGTTAGTGTTGAAAAACCACATTACGCACTTGTGTTGGTGCAGGAAACCACTTTTGCACTTGTATTAGTGTGGAAAAAACACTTTTCGCACTTGTGTTTGTGTTGAAAAACCACTTTTCGCACTTGTGTTAGTGATGAAAAACCACTTTTCGCACTTGTGTTGGTGCAGGAAACCATTTTTGCACTTGTATTAGTGTGGAAAAAACACTTTTTGCACTTGTGATAGTGTTGAAAAACCACTTTTCGCACTTGTGTTAGTGTTGAAAAACCACTTTTCGCACTTGTGTTAGTGATGAAAAACCACTTTTCGCACTTGTGTTGGTGCAGGAAACCATTTTTGCACTTGTATTAGTGTGGAAAAAACACTTTTTGCACTTGTGATAGTGTTGAAAAACCACTTTTCACACTTGTGTTAGTGTTGAAAAACCACCTTTCGCACTTGTGTTAGTGTTGAAAAACCACTTTTCGCACTTGTGTTGGTGCAGGAAACCACTTTTGCACGTGTATTAGTGTGGAAAAAACACTTTTCGCACTTGTGTTTGTGTTGAAAAACCACTTTTCACACTTGTGTTAGTGTTGAAAAACCACTTTTCGCACTTGTGTTGGTGCAGGAAACCACTTTTGCACGTGTATTAGTGTGGAAAAAACACTTTTCGCACATGTGCTAGTGTTGAAAAACCACTTTTCGCACTTGTGTTTGTGTTGAAAAACCACTTTTCGCACTTGTGTTAGTGATGAAAAACCACTTTTCGCACTTGTGTTGGTGCAGGAAACCATTTTTGCACTTGTATTAGTGTGGAAAAAACACTTTTTGCACTTGTGATAGTGTTGAAAAACCACTTTTCACACTTGTGTTAGTGTTGAAAAACCACTTTTCGCACTTGTGTTAGTGTTGAAAAACCACTTTTCGCACTTGTGTTGGTGCAGGAAACCACTTTTGCACGTGTATTAGTGTGGAAAAAACACTTTTCGCACTTGTGTTTGTGTTGAAAAACCACTTTTCGCACTTGTGTTAGTGTTGAAAAACCACATTACGCACTTGTGTTGGTGCAGGAAACCACTTTTTGCACTTGTGTTATTGTTGAAAAACCACTTTTCGCACTTGTGTTAGTGTTGAAAAACCACTTTTCGCACTTGTGTTGGTGCAGGAAACCACTTTTGCACTTGTATTAGTGTGGAAAAAACACTTTTTGCACTTGTGTTAGTGTTGAAAAACCACTTTTCGCACTTGTGTTAGTGTTGAAAAACCACTTTTCGCACTTGTGTTGGTGCAGGAAACCACTTTTGCACTTGTATTAGTGTGGAAAAAACACTTTTTGCACTTGTGATAGTGTTGAAAAACCACTTTTCGCACTTGTGTTAGTGTTGAAAAACCACTTTTCGCACTTGTGTTGGTGCAGAAAACCACTTTTGCACTTGTATTAGTGTGGAAAAAACACTTTTAGCACTTGTGTTAGTGTTGAAAAACCACTTTTTGCACTTGCGTTAGTGTTGAAAAACCACTTTTCGCACTTGTGTTGGTGCAGGAAACCACTTTTGCACTTGTATTAGTGTGGAAAAAGCACTTTTCGCACTTGTGTTAGTGTTGAAAAACCACTTTTCGCACTTGTGTTAGTGTTGAAAAACCACTTTTCGCACTTGTGTTAGTGTTGAAAAACCACTTTTCGCACTTGTGTTGGTGCAGGAAACCACTTTTGCACTTGTTTTAGTGTGGAAAAAACACTTTTTGCACTTGTGATAGTGTTGAAAAACCACTATTCGCACTTGTGTTAGTGTTGAAAAACCACTTTTCGCACTTGTGTTGGTGCAGGAAACCACGTTTGCACTTGTATTAGTGTGGAAAAAACACTTTTTGCACTTGTGATATTGTTGAAAAACCACTTTTCGCACTTGTGTTAGTGTTGAAAAACCACTTTTCGCACTTGTGTTAGTGTTGAAAAACCACTTTTCGCACTTGTGTTGGTGCAGGAAACCACTTTTGCACGTGTATTAGTGTGGAAAAAACACTTTTCGCACTTGTGATAGTGTTGAAAAACCACTTTTCGCACTTGTGTTTGTGTTGAAAAACCACTTTTCGCACTTGTGTTAGTGATGAAAAACCACTTTTCGCACTTGTGTTGGTGCAGGAAACCATTTTTGCACTTGTATTAGTGTGGAAAAAACACTTTTTGCACTTGTGATAGTGTTGAAAAACCACTTTTCACACTTGTGTTAGTGTTGAAAAACCACTTTTCGCACTTGTGTTAGTGTTGAAAAACCACTTTTCGCACTTGTGTTGGTGCAGGAAACCACTTTTGCACGTGTATTAGTGTGGAAAAAACACTTTTCGCACTTGTGTTTGTGTTGAAAAACCACTTTTCACACTTGTGTTAGTGTTGAAAAACCACTTTTCGCACTTGTGTTGGTGCAGGAAACCACTTTTGCACTTGTATTAGTGTGGAAAAAACACTTTTTGCACTTGTGATAGTGTTGAAAAACAACTTTTCGCACTTGTGTTAGTGTTGAAAAACCACTTTTCGCACTTGTGTTGGTGCAGGAAACCACTTTTGCACTTCTATTAGTGTGGAAAAAACACTTTTTGCACTTGTGATTGTGTTGAAAAACCACTTTTCGCACATGTGTTAGTGTTGAAAAACCACATTACGCACTTGTGTTGGTGCAGGAAACCACTTTTGCACTTGTATTAGTGTGGAAAAAACACTTTTCGCACTTGTGTTAGTGTTGAAAAACCACTTTTCGCACTTGTGTTAGTGATGAAAAACAACTTTTCGCACTTGTGTTAGTGTTGAAAAACCACTTTTCGCACTTGTGTTGGTGCAGGAAACCACTTTTGCACTTGTATTAGTGTGGAAAAAACACTTTTTGCACTTGTGATTGTGTTGAAAAACCACTTTTCGCACTTGTGTTAGTGTTGAAAAACCACATTACGCACTTGTGTTGGTGCAGGAAACCACTTTTTGCACTTGTGTTAGTGTTGAAAAACCACTTTTCGCACTTGTGTTGGTGCAGGAAACCACTTTTGCACTTGTATTAGTGTGGAAAAAACACTTTTTGCACTTGTGTTAGTGTTGAAAAACCACTTTTCGCACTTGTGTTAGTGTTGAAAAACCACTTTTCGCACTTGTGTTGGTGCAGGAAACCACTTTTGCACTTGTATTAGTGTGGAAAAAACACTTTTTGCACTTGTGATAGTGTTGAAAAACCACTTTTCGCACTTGTGTTAGTGTTGAAAAACCACTTTTCGCACTTGTGTTGGTGCAGAAAACCACTTTTGCACTTGTATTAGTGTGGAAAAAACACTTTTAGCACTTGTGTTAGTGTTGAAAAACCACTTTTTGCACTTGCGTTAGTGTTGAAAAACCACTTTTCGCACTTGTGTTGGTGCAGGAAACCACTTTTGCACTTGTATTAGTGTGGAAAAAGCACTTTTCGCACTTGTGTTAGTGTTGAAAAACCACTTTTCGCACTTGTGTTAGTGTTGAAAAACCACTTTTCGCACTTGTGTTAGTGTTGAAAAACCACTTTTCGCACTTGTGTTGGTGCAGGAAACCACTTTTGCACTTGTTTTAGTGTGGAAAAAACACTTTTTGCACTTGTGATAGTGTTGAAAAACCACTTTTCGCACTTGTGTTAGTGTTGAAAAACCACTTTTCGCACTTGTGTTAGTGATGAAAAACCACTTTTCGCACTTGTGTTGGTGCAGGAAACCATTTTTGCACTTGTATTAGTGTGGAAAAAACACTTTTTGCACTTGTGATAGTGTTGAAAAACCACTTTTCACACTTGTGTTAGTGTTGAAAAACCACCTTTCGCACTTGTGTTAGTGTTGAAAAACCACTTTTCGCACTTGTGTTGGTGCAGGAAACCACTTTTGCACGTGTATTAGTGTGGAAAAAACACTTTTCGCACTTGTGTTTGTGTTGAAAAACCACTTTTCACACTTGTGTTAGTGTTGAAAAACCACTTTTCGCACTTGTGTTGGTGCAGGAAACCACTTTTGCACGTGTATTAGTGTGGAAAAAACACTTTTCGCACATGTGCTAGTGTTGAAAAACCACTTTTCGCACTTGTGTTTGTGTTGAAAAACCACTTTTCGCACTTGTGTTAGTGATGAAAAACCACTTTTCGCACTTGTGTTGGTGCAGGAAACCATTTTTGCACTTGTATTAGTGTGGAAAAAACACTTTTTGCACTTGTGATAGTGTTGAAAAACCACTTTTCACACTTGTGTTAGTGTTGAAAAACCACTTTTCGCACTTGTGTTAGTGTTGAAAAACCACTTTTCGCACTTGTGTTGGTGCAGGAAACCACTTTTGCACGTGTATTAGTGTGGAAAAAACACTTTTCGCACTTGTGTTTGTGTTGAAAAACCACTTTTCGCACTTGTGTTAGTGTTGAAAAACCACATTACGCACTTGTGTTGGTGCAGGAAACCACTTTTTGCACTTGTGTTATTGTTGAAAAACCACTTTTCGCACTTGTGTTAGTGTTGAAAAACCACTTTTCGCACTTGTGTTGGTGCAGGAAACCACTTTTGCACTTGTATTAGTGTGGAAAAAACACTTTTTGCACTTGTGTTAGTGTTGAAAAACCACTTTTCGCACTTGTGTTAGTGTTGAAAAACCACTTTTCGCACTTGTGTTGGTGCAGGAAACCACTTTTGCACTTGTATTAGTGTGGAAAAAACACTTTTTGCACTTGTGATAGTGTTGAAAAACCACTTTTCGCACTTGTGTTAGTGTTGAAAAACCACTTTTCGCACTTGTGTTGGTGCAGAAAACCACTTTTGCACTTGTATTAGTGTGGAAAAAACACTTTTAGCACTTGTGTTAGTGTTGAAAAACCACTTTTTGCACTTGCGTTAGTGTTGAAAAACCACTTTTCGCACTTGTGTTGGTGCAGGAAACCACTTTTGCACTTGTATTAGTGTGGAAAAAGCACTTTTCGCACTTGTGTTAGTGTTGAAAAACCACTTTTCGCACTTGTGTTAGTGTTGAAAAACCACTTTTCGCACTTGTGTTAGTGTTGAAAAACCACTTTTCGCACTTGTGTTGGTGCAGGAAACCACTTTTGCACTTGTTTTAGTGTGGAAAAAACACTTTTTGCACTTGTGATAGTGTTGAAAAACCACTATTCGCACTTGTGTTAGTGTTGAAAAACCACTTTTCGCACTTGTGTTGGTGCAGGAAACCACGTTTGCACTTGTATTAGTGTGGAAAAAACACTTTTTGCACTTGTGATATTGTTGAAAAACCACTTTTCGCACTTGTGTTAGTGTTGAAAAACCACTTTTCGCACTTGTGTTAGTGTTGAAAAACCACTTTTCGCACTTGTGTTGGTGCAGGAAACCACTTTTGCACGTGTATTAGTGTGGAAAAAACACTTTTCGCACTTGTGATAGTGTTGAAAAACCACTTTTCGCACTTGTGTTTGTGTTGAAAAACCACTTTTCGCACTTGTGTTAGTGATGAAAAACCACTTTTCGCACTTGTGTTGGTGCAGGAAACCATTTTTGCACTTGTATTAGTGTGGAAAAAACACTTTTTGCACTTGTGATAGTGTTGAAAAACCACTTTTCACACTTGTGTTAGTGTTGAAAAACCACTTTTCGCACTTGTGTTAGTGTTGAAAAACCACTTTTCGCACTTGTGTTGGTGCAGGAAACCACTTTTGCACGTGTATTAGTGTGGAAAAAACACTTTTCGCACTTGTGTTTGTGTTGAAAAACCACTTTTCACACTTGTGTTAGTGTTGAAAAACCACTTTTCGCACTTGTGTTGGTGCAGGAAACCACTTTTGCACTTGTATTAGTGTGGAAAAAACACTTTTTGCACTTGTGATAGTGTTGAAAAACAACTTTTCGCACTTGTGTTAGTGTTGAAAAACCACTTTTCGCACTTGTGTTGGTGCAGGAAACCACTTTTGCACTTCTATTAGTGTGGAAAAAACACTTTTTGCACTTGTGATTGTGTTGAAAAACCACTTTTCGCACATGTGTTAGTGTTGAAAAACCACATTACGCACTTGTGTTGGTGCAGGAAACCACTTTTGCACTTGTATTAGTGTGGAAAAAACACTTTTCGCACTTGTGTTAGTGTTGAAAAACCACTTTTCGCACTTGTGTTAGTGATGAAAAACAACTTTTCGCACTTGTGTTAGTGTTGAAAAACCACTTTTCGCACTTGTGTTGGTGCAGGAAACCACTTTTGCACTTGTATTAGTGTGGAAAAAACACTTTTTGCACTTGTGATTGTGTTGAAAAACCACTTTTCGCACTTGTGTTAGTGTTGAAAAACCACATTACGCACTTGTGTTGGTGCAGGAAACCACTTTTTGCACTTGTGTTAGTGTTGAAAAACCACTTTTCGCACTTGTGTTGGTGCAGGAAACCACTTTTGCACTTGTATTAGTGTGGAAAAAACACTTTTTGCACTTGTGTTAGTGTTGAAAAACCACTTTTCGCACTTGTGTTAGTGTTGAAAAACCACTTTTCGCACTTGTGTTGGTGCAGGAAACCACTTTTGCACTTGTATTAGTGTGGAAAAAACACTTTTTGCACTTGTGATAGTGTTGAAAAACCACTTTTCGCACTTGTGTTAGTGTTGAAAAACCACTTTTCGCACTTGTGTTGGTGCAGAAAACCACTTTTGCACTTGTATTAGTGTGGAAAAAACACTTTTCGCACTTGTGTTGGTGCAGGAAACCACTTTTGCACGTGTATTAGTGTGGAAAAAACACTTTTCGCACATGTGCTAGTGTTGAAAAACCACTTTTCGCACTTGTGTTTGTGTTGAAAAACCACTTTTCGCACTTGTGTTAGTGATGAAAAACCACTTTTCGCACTTGTGTTGGTGCAGGAAACCATTTTTGCACTTGTATTAGTGTGGAAAAAACACTTTTTGCACTTGTGATAGTGTTGAAAAACCACTTTTCACACTTGTGTTAGTGTTGAAAAACCACTTTTCGCACTTGTGTTAGTGTTGAAAAACCACTTTTCGCACTTGTGTTGGTGCAGGAAACCACTTTTGCACGTGTATTAGTGTGGAAAAAACACTTTTCGCACTTGTGTTTGTGTTGAAAAACCACTTTTCGCACTTGTGTTAGTGTTGAAAAACCACATTACGCACTTGTGTTGGTGCAGGAAACCACTTTTTGCACTTGTGTTATTGTTGAAAAACCACTTTTCGCACTTGTGTTAGTGTTGAAAAACCACTTTTCGCACTTGTGTTGGTGCAGGAAACCACTTTTGCACTTGTATTAGTGTGGAAAAAACACTTTTTGCACTTGTGTTAGTGTTGAAAAACCACTTTTCGCACTTGTGTTAGTGTTGAAAAACCACTTTTCGCACTTGTGTTGGTGCAGGAAACCACTTTTGCACTTGTATTAGTGTGGAAAAAACACTTTTTGCACTTGTGATAGTGTTGAAAAACCACTTTTCGCACTTGTGTTAGTGTTGAAAAACCACTTTTCGCACTTGTGTTGGTGCAGAAAACCACTTTTGCACTTGTATTAGTGTGGAAAAAACACTTTTAGCACTTGTGTTAGTGTTGAAAAACCACTTTTTGCACTTGCGTTAGTGTTGAAAAACCACTTTTCGCACTTGTGTTGGTGCAGGAAACCACTTTTGCACTTGTATTAGTGTGGAAAAAGCACTTTTCGCACTTGTGTTAGTGTTGAAAAACCACTTTTCGCACTTGTGTTAGTGTTGAAAAACCACTTTTCGCACTTGTGTTAGTGTTGAAAAACCACTTTTCGCACTTGTGTTGGTGCAGGAAACCACTTTTGCACTTGTTTTAGTGTGGAAAAAACACTTTTTGCACTTGTGATAGTGTTGAAAAACCACTATTCGCACTTGTGTTAGTGTTGAAAAACCACTTTTCGCACTTGTGTTGGTGCAGGAAACCACGTTTGCACTTGTATTAGTGTGGAAAAAACACTTTTTGCACTTGTGATATTGTTGAAAAACCACTTTTCGCACTTGTGTTAGTGTTGAAAAACCACTTTTCGCACTTGTGTTAGTGTTGAAAAACCACTTTTCGCACTTGTGTTGGTGCAGGAAACCACTTTTGCACGTGTATTAGTGTGGAAAAAACACTTTTCGCACTTGTGATAGTGTTGAAAAACCACTTTTCGCACTTGTGTTTGTGTTGAAAAACCACTTTTCGCACTTGTGTTAGTGATGAAAAACCACTTTTCGCACTTGTGTTGGTGCAGGAAACCATTTTTGCACTTGTATTAGTGTGGAAAAAACACTTTTTGCACTTGTGATAGTGTTGAAAAACCACTTTTCACACTTGTGTTAGTGTTGAAAAACCACTTTTCGCACTTGTGTTAGTGTTGAAAAACCACTTTTCGCACTTGTGTTGGTGCAGGAAACCACTTTTGCACGTGTATTAGTGTGGAAAAAACACTTTTCGCACTTGTGTTTGTGTTGAAAAACCACTTTTCACACTTGTGTTAGTGTTGAAAAACCACTTTTCGCACTTGTGTTGGTGCAGGAAACCACTTTTGCACTTGTATTAGTGTGGAAAAAACACTTTTTGCACTTGTGATAGTGTTGAAAAACAACTTTTCGCACTTGTGTTAGTGTTGAAAAACCACTTTTCGCACTTGTGTTGGTGCAGGAAACCACTTTTGCACTTCTATTAGTGTGGAAAAAACACTTTTTGCACTTGTGATTGTGTTGAAAAACCACTTTTCGCACATGTGTTAGTGTTGAAAAACCACATTACGCACTTGTGTTGGTGCAGGAAACCACTTTTGCACTTGTATTAGTGTGGAAAAAACACTTTTCGCACTTGTGTTAGTGTTGAAAAACCACTTTTCGCACTTGTGTTAGTGATGAAAAACAACTTTTCGCACTTGTGTTAGTGTTGAAAAACCACTTTTCGCACTTGTGTTGGTGCAGGAAACCACTTTTGCACTTGTATTAGTGTGGAAAAAACACTTTTTGCACTTGTGATTGTGTTGAAAAACCACTTTTCGCACTTGTGTTAGTGTTGAAAAACCACATTACGCACTTGTGTTGGTGCAGGAAACCACTTTTTGCACTTGTGTTAGTGTTGAAAAACCACTTTTCGCACTTGTGTTGGTGCAGGAAACCACTTTTGCACTTGTATTAGTGTGGAAAAAACACTTTTTGCACTTGTGTTAGTGTTGAAAAACCACTTTTCGCACTTGTGTTAGTGTTGAAAAACCACTTTTCGCACTTGTGTTGGTGCAGGAAACCACTTTTGCACTTGTATTAGTGTGGAAAAAACACTTTTTGCACTTGTGATAGTGTTGAAAAACCACTTTTCGCACTTGTGTTAGTGTTGAAAAACCACTTTTCGCACTTGTGTTGGTGCAGAAAACCACTTTTGCACTTGTATTAGTGTGGAAAAAACACTTTTAGCACTTGTGTTAGTGTTGAAAAACCACTTTTTGCACTTGCGTTAGTGTTGAAAAACCACTTTTCGCACTTGTGTTGGTGCAGGAAACCACTTTTGCACTTGTATTAGTGTGGAAAAAGCACTTTTCGCACTTGTGTTAGTGTTGAAAAACCACTTTTCGCACTTGTGTTAGTGTTGAAAAACCACTTTTCGCACTTGTGTTAGTGTTGAAAAACCACTTTTCGCACTTGTGTTGGTGCAGGAAACCACTTTTGCACTTGTTTTAGTGTGGAAAAAACACTTTTTGCACTTGTGATAGTGTTGAAAAACCACTATTCGCACTTGTGTTAGTGTTGAAAAACCACTTTTCGCACTTGTGTTGGTGCAGGAAACCACTTTTGCACTTGTATTAGTGTGGAAAAAACACTTTTTGCACTTGTGATATTGTTGAAAAACCACTTTTCGCACTTGTGTTAGTGTTGAAAAACCACTTTTCGCACTTGTGTTAGTGTTGAAAAACCACTTTTCGCACTTGTGTTGGTGAGGGAAACCACTTTTGCACGTGTATTAGTGTGGAAAAAACACTTTTCGCACTTGTGATAGTGTTGAAAAACCACTTTTCGCACTTGTGTTTGTGTTGAAAAACCACTTTTCACACTTGTGTTAGTGATGAAAAACCACTTTTCGCACTTGTGTTGGTGCAGGAAACCATTTTTGCACTTGTATTAGTGTGGAAAAAACACTTTTTGCACTTGTGATAGTGTTGAAAAACCACTTTTCACACTTGTGTTAGTGTTGAAAAACCACTTTTCGCACTTGTGTTAGTGTTGAAAAACCACTTTTCGCACTTGTGTTGGTGCAGGAAACCACTTATGCACGTGTATTAGTGTGGAAAAAACACTTTTCGCACTTGTGTTTGTGTTGAAAAACCACTTTTCACACTTGTGTTAGTGTTGAAAAACCACTTTTCTCACTTGTGTTGGTGCAGGAAACCACTTTTGCACTTGTATTAGTGTGGAAAAAACACTTTTTGCACTTGTGATAGTGTTGAAAAACCACTTTTCGCACTTGTGTTAGTGTTGAAAAACCACTTTTCGCACTTGTGTTAGTGATGAAAAACCACTTTTCGCACTTGTGTTGGTGCAGGAAACCATTTTTGCACTTGTATTAGTGTGGAAAAAACACTTTTTGCACTTGTGATAGTGTTGAAAAACCACTTTTCACACTTGTGTTAGTGTTGAAAAACCACTTTTCGCACTTGTGTTAGTGTTGAAAAACCACTTTTCGCACTTGTGTTGGTGCAGGAAACCACTTTTGCACGTGTATTAGTGTGGAAAAAACACTTTTCGCACTTGTGTTTGTGTTGAAAAACCACTTTTCACACTTGTGTTAGTGTTGAAAAACCACTTTTCGCACTTGTGTTGGTGCAGGAAACCACTTTTGCACGTGTATTAGTGTGGAAAAAACACTTTTCGCACATGTGATAGTGTTGAAAAACCACTTTTCGCACTTGTGTTTGTGTTGAAAAACCACTTTTCGCACTTGTGTTAGTGATGAAAAACCACTTTTCGCACTTGTGTTGGTGCAGGAAACCACTTTTGCACTTGTATTAGTGTGGAAAAAACACTTTTCGCACTTGTGTTTGTGTTGAAAAACCACTTTTCGCACTTGTGTTAGTGATGAAAAACCACTTTTCACACTTGTGTTGGTGCAGGAAACCATTTTTGCACTTGTATTAGTGTGGAAAAAACACTTTTTGCACTTGTGATAGTGTTGAAAAACCACTTTTCGCACTTGTGTTAGTGTTGAAAAACCACTTTTCGCACTTGTGTTAGTGATGAAAAACCACTTTTCGCACTTGTGTTGGTGCAGGAAACCATTTTTGCACTTGTATTAGTGTGGAAAAAACACTTTTTGCACTTGTGATAGTGTTGAAAAACCACTTTTCACACTTGTGTTAGTGTTGAAAAAACACTTTTCGCACTTGTGTTAGTGTTGAAAAACCACTTTTCGCACTTGTGTTGGTGCAGGAAACCACTTTTGCACGTGTATTAGTGTGGAAAAAACACTTTTCGCACTTGTGTTTGTGTTGAAAAACCACTTTTCACACTTGTGTTAGTGTTGAAAAACCACTTTTCGCACTTGTGTTGGTGCAGGAAACCACTTTTGCACGTGTATTAGTGTGGAAAAAACACTTTTCGCACATGTGATAGTGTTGAAAAACCACTTTTCGCACTTGTGTTTGTGTTGAAAAACCACTTTTCGCACTTGTGTTAGTGATGAAAAACCACTTTTCGCACTTGTGTTGGTGCAGGAAACCATTTTTGCACTTGTATTAGTGTGGAAAAAACACTTTTTGCACTTGTGATAGTGTTGAAAAACCACTTTTCACACTTGTGTTAGTGTTGAAAAACCACTTTTCGCACTTGTGTTAGTGTTGAAAAACCACTTTTCGCACTTGTGTTGGTGCAGGAAACCACTTTTGCACGTGTATTAGTGTGGAAAAAACACTTTTCGCACTTGTGTTTGTGTTGAAAAACCACTTTTCGCACTTGTGTTAGTGTTGAAAAACCACATTACGCACTTGTGTTGGTGCATTAAACCACTTTTTGCACTTGTGTTATTGTTGAAAAACCACTTTTCGCACTTGTGTTAGTGTTGAAAAACCACTTTTCGCACTTGTGTTGGTGCAGGAAACCACTTTTGCACTTGTATTAGTGTGGAAAAAACACTTTTTGCACTTGTGTTAGTGTTGAAAAACCACTTTTCGCACTTGTGTTAGTGTTGAAAAACCACTTTTCGCACTTGTGTTGGTGCAGGAAACCACTTTTGCACTTGTATTAGTGTGGAAAAAACACTTTTTGCACTTGTGATAGTGTTGAAAAACCACTTTTCGCACTTGTGTTAGTGTTGAAAAACCACTTTTCGCACTTGTGTTGGTGCAGAAAACCACTTTTGCACTTGTATTAGTGTGGAAAAAACACTTTTAGCACTTGTGTTCGTGTTGAAAAACCACTTTTTGCACTTGCGTTAGTGTTGAAAAACCACTTTTCGCACTTGTGTTGGTGCAGGAAACCACTTTTAAGCACTTTTCGCACTTGTGTTAGTGTTGAAAAACCACTTTTCGCACTTGTGTTAGTGTTGAAAAACCACTTTTCGCACTTGTGTTAGTGTTGAAAAACCACTTTTCGCACTTGTGTTGGTGCAGGAAACCACTTTTGCACTTGTTTTAGTGTGGAAAAAAACACTTTTTGCACTTGTGATAGTGTTGAAAAACCACTATTCGCACTTGTGTTAGTGTTGAAAAACCACTTTTCGCACTTGTGTTGGTGCAGGAAACCACGTTTGCACTTGTATTAGTGTGGAAAAAACACTTTTTGCACTTGTGATATTGTTGAAAAACCACTTTTCGCACTTGTGTTAGTGTTGAAAAACCACTTTTCGCACTTGTGTTAGTGTTGAAAAACCACTTTTCGCACTTGTGTTGGTGCAGGAAACCACTTTTGCACGTGTATTAGTGTGGAAAAAACACTTTTCGCACTTGTGATAGTGTTGAAAAACCACTTTTCGCACTTGTGTTTGTGTTGAAAAACCACATTTCGCACTTGTGTTAGTGATGAAAAACCACTTTTCGCACTTGTGTTGGTGCAGGAAACCATTTTTGCACTTGTATTAGTGTGGAAAAAACACTTTTTGCACTTGTGATAGTGTTGAAAAAACCACTTTTCACACTTGTGTTAGTGTTGAAAAACCACTTTTCGCACTTGTGTTAGTGTTGAAAAACCACTTTTCGCACTTGTGTTGGTGCAGGAAACCACTTTTGCACGTGTATTAGTGTGGAAAAAACACTTTTCGCACTTGTGTTTGTGTTGAAAAACCACTTTTCACACTTGTGTTAGTGTTGAAAAAACCACTTTTCGCACTTGTGTTGGTGCAGGAGAACCACTTTTGCACTTGTATTAGTGTGGAAAAAACACTTTTTGCACTTGTGATAGTGTTGAAAAACAACTTTTCGCACTTGTGTTAGTGTTGAAAAACCACTTTTCGCACTTGTGTTGGTGCAGGAAACCACTTTTGCACTTGTATTAGTGTGGAAAAAACACTTTTTGCACTTGTGATTGTGTTGAAAAACCACTTTTCGCACATGTGTTAGTGTTGAAAAACCACATTTACGCACTTGTGTTGGTGCAGGAAACCACTTTTGCACTTGTATTAGTGTGGAAAAAACACTTTTCGCACTTGTGTTTGTGTTGAAAAACCACTTTTCGCACTTGTGTTAGTGATGAAAAACAACTTTTCGCACTTGTGTTAGTGTTGAAAAACCACTTTTCGCACTTGTGTTGGTGCAGGAAACCACTTTTGCACTTGTATTAGTGTGGAAAAAACACTTTTTGCACTTGTGATTGTGTTGAAAAACCACTTTTCGCACTTGTGTTAGTGTTGAAAAAACCACATTACGCACTTGTGTTGGTGCAGGAAACCACTTTTTGCACTTGTGTTAGTGTTGAAAAACCACTTTTCGCACTTGTGTTGGTGCAGGAAACCACTTTTGCACTTGTATTAGTGTGGGAAAAAAACACTTTTTGCACTTGTGTTAGTGTTGAAAAACCACTTTTCGCACTTGTGTTAGTGTTGAAAAACCACTTTTCGCACTTGTGTTGGTGCAGGAAACCACTTTTGCACTTGTATTAGTGTGGAAAAAACACTTTTTGCACTTGTGATAGTGTTGAAAAACCACTTTTCGCACTTGTGTTAGTGTTGAAAAACCACTTTTCGCACTTGTGTTGGTGCAGAAAACACTTTTGCACTTGTATTAGTGTGGAAAAAACACTTTTAGCACTTGTGTTAGTGTTGAAAAACCACTTTTTGCACTTGCGTTAGTGTTGAAAAACCACTTTCTCGCACTTGTGTTGGTGCAGGAAACCACTTTTGCACTTGTATTAGTGTGGAAAAAGCACTTTTCGCACTTGTGTTAGTGTTGAAAAACCACTTTTCGCACTTGTGTTAGTGTTGAAAAACCACTTTTCGCACTTGTGTTAGTGTTGAAAAACCACTTTTCGCACTTGTGTTGGTGCAGGAAACCACTTTTGCACTTGTTTTTAGTGTGGAAAAAACACTTTTTGCACTTGTGATAGTGTTGAAAAACCACTATTCGCACTTGTGTTAGTGTTGAAAAACCACTTTTCGCACTTGTGTTGGTGCAGGAAACCACTTTTGCACTTGTATTAGTGTGGAAAAAACACTTTTTGCACTTGTGATATTGTTGAAAAACCACTTTTCGCACTTGTGTTAGTGTTGAAAAACCACTTTTCGCACTTGTGTTAGTGTTGAAAAACCACTTTTCGCACTTGTGTTGGTGAGGGAAACCACTTTTGCACGTGTATTAGTGTGGAAAAAACACTTTTCGCACTTGTGATAGTGTTGAAAACACCACTTTTCGCACTTGTGTTTGTGTTGAAAAACCACTTTTCACATTTGTGTTAGTGATGAAAAACCACTTTTCGCACTTGTGTTGGTGCAGGAAACCATTTTTGCACTTGTATTAGTGTGGAAAAAACACTTTTTGCACTTGTGATAGTGTTGAAAAACCACTTTTCACACTTGTGTTGGTGCAGGAAACCACTTTTGCACGTGTATTAGTGGTGGAAAAAACACTTTTCGCACTTGTGTTTGTGTTGAAAAACCACTTTTCACACTTGTGTTAGTGTTGAAAAACCACTTTTCGCACTTGTGTTGGTGCAGGAAACCACTTTTGCACGTGTATTAGTGTGGAAAAAAACACTTTTCGCACATGTGATAGTGTTGAAAAACCACTTTTCGCACTTGTGTTTGTGTTGAAAAACCACTTTTCGCACTTGTGTTAGTGATGAAAAACCACTTTTCGCACTTGTGTTGGTGCAGGAAACCACTTTTGCACTTGTATTAGTGTGGAAAAAACACTTTTCGCACTTGTGTTTGTGTTGAAAAACCACTTTTCGCACTTGTGTTAGTGATGAAAAACCACTTTTCACACTTGTGTTGGTGCAGGAAACCATTTTTGCACTTGTATTAGTGTGGAAAAAACACTTTTTGCACTTGTGATAGTGTTGAAAAAACCACTTTTCGCACTTGTGTTAGTGTTGAAAAACCACTTTTCGCACTTGTGTTAGTGATGAAAAACCACTTTTCGCACTTGTGTTGGTGCAGGAAACCATTTTTGCACTTGTATTAGTGTGGAAAAAAACACTTTTTGCACTTGTGATAGTGTTGAAAAACCACTTTTCACACTTGTGTTAGTGTTGAAAAAACACTTTTCGCACTTGTGTTAGTGTTGAAAAACCACTTTTCGCACTTGTGTTGGTGCAGGAAACCACTTTTGCACGTGTATTAGTGTGGAAAAAAACACTTTTCGCACTTGTGTTTGTGTTGAAAAACCACTTTTCACACTTGTGTTAGTGTTGAAAAACCACTTTTCGCACTTGTGTTGGGTGCAGGAAACCACTTTTGCACGTGTATTAGTGTGGAAAAAACACTTTTCGCACATGTGATAGTGTTGAAAAAACCACTTTTCGCACTTGTGTTTGTGTGTTGAAAAACCACTTTTCGCACTTGTGTTAGTGATGAAAAACCACTTTTCGCACTTGTGTTGGTGCAGGAAACCATTTTTGCACTTGTATTAGTGTGGAAAAAACACTTTTTTGCACTTGTGATAGTGTTGAAAAACCACTTTTCACACTTGTGTTAGTGTTGAAAAAACCACTTTTCGCACTTGTGTTAGTGTTGAAAAACCACTTTTCGCACTTGTGTTGGTGCAGGAAACCACTTTTGCACGTGTATTAGTGTGGAAAAAACACTTTTCGCACTTGTGTTTGTGTTGAAAAACCACTTTTCGCACTTGTGTTAGTGTTGAAAAACCACATTACGCACTTGTGTTGGTGCATTAAACCACTTTTTGCACTTGTGTTATTGTTGAAAAACCACTTTTCGCACTTGTGTTAGTGTTGAAAAACCACTTTTCGCACTTGTGTTGGTGCAGGAAACCACTTTTGCACTTGTATTAGTGTGGAAAAAACACTTTTTGCACTTGTGTTAGTGTTGAAAAACCACTTTTCGCACTTGTGTTAGTGTTGAAAAACCACTTTTCGCACTTGTGTTGGTGCAGGAAACCACTTTTGCACTTGTATTAGTGTGGAAAAAACACTTTTTGCACTTGTGATAGTGTTGAAAAACCACTTTTCGCACTTGTGTTAGTGTTGAAAAACCACTTTTCGCACTTGTGTTGGTGCAGAAAACCACTTTTGCACTTGTATTAGTGTGGAAAAAACACTTTTAGCACTTGTGTTCGTGTTGAAAAACCACTTTTTGCACTTGCGTTAGTGTTGAAAAACCACTTTTCGCACTTGTGTTGGTGCAGGAAACCACTTTTGCACTTGTATTAGTGTGGAAAAAGCACTTTTCGCACTTGTGTTAGTGTTGAAAAACCACTTTTCGCACTTGTGTTAGTGTTGAAAAACCACTTTTCGCACTTGTGTTAGTGTTGAAAAACCACTTTTCGCACTTGTGTTGGTGCAGGAAACCACTTTTGCACTTGTTTTAGTGTGGAAAAAACACTTTTTGCACTTGTGATAGTGTTGAAAAACCACTATTCGCACTTGTGTTAGTGTTGAAAAACCACTTTTCGCACTTGTGTTGGTGCAGGAAACCACGTTTGCACTTGTATTAGTGTGGAAAAAACACTTTTTGCACTTGTGATATTGTTGAAAAACCACTTTTCGCACTTGTGTTAGTGTTGAAAAACCACTTTTCGCACTTGTGTTAGTGTTGAAAAACCACTTTTCGCACTTGTGTTGGTGCAGGAAACCACTTTTGCACGTGTATTAGTGTGGAAAAAACACTTTTCGCACTTGTGATAGTGTTGAAAAACCACTTTTCGCACTTGTGTTTGTGTTGAAAAACCACATTTCGCACTTGTGTTAGTGATGAAAAACCACTTTTCGCACTTGTGTTGGTGCAGGAAACCATTTTTGCACTTGTATTAGTGTGGAAAAAACACTTTTTGCACTTGTGATAGTGTTGAAAAACCACTTTTCACACTTGTGTTAGTGTTGAAAAACCACTTTTCGCACTTGTGTTAGTGTTGAAAAACCACTTTTCGCACTTGTGTTGGTTGCAGGAAACCACTTTTGCACGTGTATTAGTGTGGAAAAAACACTTTTCGCACTTGTGTTTGTGTTGAAAAACCACTTTTCACACGTGTGTTAGTGTTGAAAAACCACTTTTCGCACTTGTGTTGGTGCAGGAAACCACTTTTGCACTTGTATTAGTGTGGAAAAAAACACTTTTTGCACTTGTGATAGTGTTGAAAAACAACTTTTCGCACTTGTGTTAGTGTTGAAAAACCACTTTTCGCACTTGTGTTGGTGCAGGAAACCACTTTTGCACTTGTATTAGTGTGGAAAAAACACTTTTTGCACTTGTGATTGTGTTGAAAAACCACTTTTCGCACATGTGTTAGTGTTGAAAAACCACATTACGCACTTGTGTTGGTGCAGAGGAAACCACTTTTGCACTTGTATTAGTGTGGAAAAAACACTTTTCGCACTTGTGTTTGTGTTGAAAAACCACTTTTCGCACTTGTGTTAGTGATGAAAAACAACTTTTCGCACTTGTGTTAGTGTTGAAAAACCACCTTTTCGCACTTGTGTTGGTGCAGGAAACCACTTTTGCACTTGTATTAGTGTGGAAAAAACACTTTTTGCACTTGTGATTGTGTTGAAAAACCACTTTTCGCACTTGTGTTAGTGTTGAAAAACCACATTACGCACTTGTGTTGGTGCAGGAAACCACTTTTTGCACTTGTGTTAGTGTTGAAAAACCACTTTTCGCACTTGTGTTGGTGCAGGAAACCACTTTTGCACTTGTATTAGTGTGGAAAAAACACTTTTTGCACTTGTGTTAGTGTTGAAAAACCACTTTTCGCACTTGTGTTAGTGTTGAAAAACCACTTTTTCGCACTTGTGTTGGTGCAGGAAACCACTTTTGCACTTGTATTAGTGTGGAAAAAACACTTTTTGCACTTGTGATAGTGTTGAAAAACCACTTTTCGCACTTGTGTTAGTGTTGAAAAACCACTTTTCGCACTTGTGTTGGTGCAGAAAACCACTTTTGCACTTGTATTAGTGTGGAAAAAACACTTTTAGCACTTGTGTTAGTGTTGAAAAACCACTTTTTGCACTTGCGTTAGTGTTGAAAAACCACTTTTCGCACTTGTGTTGGTGCAGGAAACACTTTTGCACTTGTATTAGTGTGGAAAAAGCACTTTTCGCACTTGTGTTAGTGTTGAAAAAACCACTTTTCGCACTTGTGTTAGTGTTGAAAAACCACTTTTCGCACTTGTGTTAGTGTTGAAAAACCACTTTTCGCACTTGTGTTGGTGCAGGAAACCACTTTTGCACTTGTTTTAGTGTGGAAAAAAACACTTTTTGCACTTGTGATAGTGTTGAAAAACCACTATTCGCACTTGTGTTAGTGTTGAAAAACCACTTTTCGCACTTGTGTTGGTGCAGGAAACCACTTTTGCACTTGTATTAGTGTGGAAAAAACACTTTTTTGCACTTGTGATATTGTTGAAAAACCACTTTTCGCACTTGTGTTAGTGTTGAAAAACCACTTTTCGCACTTGTGTTAGTGTTGAAAAAACCACTTTTCGCATTTGTGTTGGTGAGGGAAACCACTTTTGCACGTGTATTAGTGTGGAAAAAAACACTTTTCGCACTTGTGATAGTGTTGAAAAACCACTTTTCGCACTTGTGTTTGTGTTGAAAAACCACTTTTCACACTTGTGTTAGTGATGAAAAACCACTTCTTTCGCACTTGTGTTGGTGCAGGAAAACCATTTTTGCACTTGTATTAGTGTGGAAAAAACACTTTTTGCACTTGTGATAGTGTTGAAAAACCACTTTTCACACTTGTGTTAGTGTTGAAAAACCACTTTTCGCACTTGTGTTAGTGTTGAAAAAACCACTTTTCGCACTTGTGTTGGTGCAGGAAAACCACTTATGCACGTGTATTAGTGTGGAAAAAACACTTTTCGCACTTGTGTTTGTGTTGAAAAACCACTTTTCACACTTGTGTTAGTGTTGAAAAACCACTTTTCTCAACTTGTGTTGGTGCAGGAAACCACTTTTGCACTTGTATTAGTGTGGAAAAAACACTTTTTGCACTTGTGATAGTGTTGAAAAACCACTTTTCGCACTTGTGTTAGTGTTGAAAAACCACTTTTCGCACTTGTGTTAGTGATGAAAAACCACTTTTCGCACTTGTGTTGGTGCAGGAAACCATTTTTGCACTTGTATTAGTGTGGAAAAAACACTTTTTGCACTTGTGATAGTGTTGAAAAACCACTTTTCACACTTGTGTTAGTGTTGAAAAACCACTTTTCGCACTTGTGTTAGTGTTGAAAAACCACTTTTCGCACTTGTGTTGGTGCAGGAAACCACTTTTGCACGTGTATTAGTGTGGAAAAAACACTTTTCGCACTTGTGTTTGTGTTGAAAAACCACTTTTCACACTTGTGTTAGTGTTGAAAAACCACTTTTCGCACTTGTGTTGGTGCAGGAAACCACTTTTGCATGTGTATTAGTGTGGAAAAAAACACTTTTCGCACATGTGATAGTGTTGAAAAACCACTTTTCGCACTTGTGTTTGTGTTGAAAAAACCACTTTTCGCACTTGTGTTAGTGATGAAAAACCACTTTTCGCACTTGTGTTGGTGCAGGAAACCATTTTTGCACTTGTATTAGTGTGGAAAAAACACTTTTTGCACTTGTGATAGTGTTGAAAAACCACTTTTCACACTTGTGTTAGTGTTGAAAAACCACTTTTCGCACTTGTGTTAGTGTTGAAAAACCACTTTTCGCACTTGTGTTGGTGCAGGAAACCACTTTTGCACGTGTATTAGTGTGGAAAAAACACTTTTCGCACTTGTGTTTGTGTTGAAAAACCACTTTTCGCACTTGTGTTAGTGTTGAAAAACCACATTACGCACTTGTGTTGGTGCAGGAAACCACTTTTTGCACTTGTGTTAGTGTTGAAAAACCACTTTTCGCACTTGTGTTAGTGTTGAAAAACCACTTTTCGCACTTGTGTTGGTGCAGGAAACCACTTTTGCACTTGTATTAGTGTGGAAAAAACACTTTTTGCACTTGTGTTAGTGTTGAAAAACCACTTTTCGCACTTGTGTTAGTGTTGAAAAACCACTTTTCGCACTTGTGTTGGTGCAGGAAACCACTTTTGCACTTGTATTAGTGTGGAAAAAACACTTTTTGCACTTGTGATAGTGTTGAAAAACCACTTTTCGCACTTGTGTTAGTGTTGAAAAACCACTTTTCGCACTTGTGTTGGTGCAGAAAACCACTTTTGCACTTGTATTAGTGTGGAAAAAAACACTTTTAGCACTTGTGTTAGTGTTGAAAAACCACTTTTTGCACTTGCGTTAGTGTTGAAAAACCACTTTTCGCACTTGTGTTGGTGCAGGAAACCACTTTTGCACTTGTATTAGTGTGGAAAAAGCACTTTTCGCACTTGTGTTAGTGTTGAAAAACCACTTTTCGCACTTGTGTTAGTGTTGAAAAACCACTTTTCGCACTTGTGTTAGTGTTGAAAAACCACTTTTCGCACTTGTGTTGGTGCAGGAAACCACTTTTGCACTTGTTTTAGTGTGGAAAAAACACTTTTTGCACTTGTGATAGTGTTGAAAAACCACTATTCGCACTTGTGTTAGTGTTGAAAAACCACTTTTCGCACTTGTGTTGGTGCAGGAAACCACGTTTGCACTTGTATTAGTGTGGAAAAAACACTTTTTGCACTTGTGATATTGTTGAAAAACCACTTTTCGCACTTGTGTTAGTGTTGAAAAACCACTTTTCGCACTTGTGTTGGTGCAGGAAACCACTTTTGCACGTGTATTAGTGTGGAAAAAACACTTTTCGCACTTGTGATAGTGTTGAAAAACCACTTTTCGCACTTGTGTTTGTGTTGAAAAACCACTTTTCGCACTTGTGTTAGTGATGAAAAACCACTTTTCGCACTTGTGTTGGTGCAGGAAACCATTTTTGCACTTGTATTAGTGTGGAAAAAAACACTTTTTGTACTTGTGATAGTGTTGAAAAACCACTTTTCACACTTGTGTTAGTGTTGAAAAACCACTTTTCGCACTTGTGTTAGTGTTGAAAAACCACTTTTCGCACTTGTGTTGGTGCAGGAAACCACTTTTGCACGTGTATTAGTGTGGAAAAAACACTTTTCGCACTTGTGTTTGTGTTGAAAAACCACTTTTCACACTTGTGTTAGTGTTGAAAAACCACTTTTCGCACTTGTGTTGGTGCAGGAAACCACTTTTGCACTTGTATTAGTGTGGAAAAAACACTTTTTGCACTTGTGATAGTGTTGAAAAACAACTTTTCGCACTTGTGTTAGTGTTGAAAAACCACTTTTCGCACTTGTGTTGGTGCAGGAAACCACTTTTGCACTTGTATTAGTGTGGAAAAAACACTTTTTGCACTTGTGATTGTGTTGAAAAACCACTTTTCGCACATGTGTTAGTGTTGAAAAACCACATTACGCACTTGTGTTGGTGCAGGAAACCACTTTTGCACTTGTATTAGTGTGGAAAAAACACTTTTCGCACTTGTGTTTGTGTTGAAAAACCACTTTTCGCACTTGTGTTAGTGATGAAAAACAACTTTTCGCACTTGTGTTAGTGTTGAAAAACCACTTTTCGCACTTGTGTTGGTGCAGGAAACCACTTTTGCACTTGTATTAGTGTGGAAAAAACACTTTTTGCACTTGTGATTGTGTTGAAAAACCACTTTTCGCACTTGTGTTAGTGTTGAAAAACCACATTACGCACTTGTGTTGGTGCAGGAAACCACTTTTTGCACTTGTGTTAGTGTTGAAAAACCACTTTTCGCACTTGTGTTAGTGTTGAAAAACCACTTTTCGCACTAGTGTTGGTGCAGGAAACCACTTTTGCACTTGTATTAGTGTGGAAAAAACACTTTTTGCACTTGTGTTAGTGTTGAAAAACCACTTTTCGCACTTGTGTTAGTGTTGAAAAACCACTTTTCGCACTTGTGTTGGTGCAGGAAACCACTTTTGCACTTGTATTAGTGTGGAAAAAACACTTTTTGCACTTGTGATAGTGTTGAAAAACCACTTTTCGCACTTGTGTTAGTGTTGAAAAACCACTTTTCGCACTTGTGTTAGTGATGAAAAACAACTTTTCGCACTTGTGTTAGTGTTGAAAAACCACTTTTCGCACTTGTGTTCGTGCAGGAAACCACTTTTGCACTTGTATTAGTGTGGAAAAAAACACTTTTTGCACTTGTGATTGTGTTGAAAAACCACTTTTCGCACTTGTGTTAGTGTTGAAAAACCACATTACGCACTTGTGTTGGTGCAGGAAACCACTTTTTGCACTTGTGTTAGTGTTGAAAAACCACTTTTCGCACTTGTGTTAGTGTTGAAAAACCACTTTTCGCACTTGTGTTGGTGCAGGAAACCACTTTTGCACTTGTATTAGTGTGGAAAAAACACTTTTTGCACTTGTGTTAGTGTTGAAAAACCACTTTTCGCACTTGTGTTAGTGTTGAAAAACCACTTTTCGCACTTGTGTTGGTGCAGGAAACCACTTTTGCACTTGTATTAGTGTGGAAAAAACACTTTTTGCACTTGTGATAGTGTTGAAAAACCACTTTTCGCACTTGTGTTAGTGTTGAAAAACCACTTTTCGCACTTGTGTTGGTGCAGAAAACCACTTTTGCACTTGTATTAGTGTGGAAAAAACACTTTTAGCACTTGTGTTAGTGTTGAAAAACCACTTTTTGCACTTGCGTTAGTGTTGAAAAACCACTTTTTGCACTTGTGTTGGTGCAGGAAACCACTTTTGCACTTGTATTAGTGTGGAAAAAGCACTTTTCGCACTTGTGTTAGTGTTGAAAAACCACTTTTCGCACTTGTGTTAGTGTTGAAAAACCACTTTTCGCACTTGTGTTAGTGTTGAAAAACCACTTTTCGCACTTGTGTTGGTGCAGGAAACCACTTTTGCACTTGTTTTAGTGTGGAAAAAACACTTTTTGCACTTGTGATAGTGTTGAAAAACCACTATTCGCACTTGTGTTAGTGTTGAAAAACCACTTTTCGCACTTGTGTTGGTGCAGGAAACCACTTTTGCACTTGTATTAGTGTGGAAAAAACACTTTTTTGCACTTGTGATATTGTTGAAAAACCACTTTTCGCACTTGTGTTAGTGTTGAAAAACCACTTTTCGCACTTGTGTTAGTGTTGAAAAACCACTTTTCGCACTTGTGTTGGTGAGGGAAAACCACTTTTGCACGTGTATTAGTGTGGAAAAAACACTTTTTGCACTTGTGTTTGTGTTGAAAAACCACTTTTCACACTTGTGTTAGTGTTGAAAAACCACTTTTCTCACTTGTGTTGGTGCAGGAAACCACTTTTGCACTTGTATTAGTGTGGAAAAAACACTTTTTGCACTTGTGATAGTGTTGAAAAACCACTTTTCGCACTTGTGTTAGTGTTGAAAAACAACTTTTCACACTTGTGTTAGTGTTGAAAAACCACTTTTCGCACTTGTGTTGGTGCAGGAAACCACTTTTGCACTTGTATTAGTGTGGAAAAAACACTTTTTGCACTTGTGATTGTGTTGAAAAACCACTTTTCGCACATGTGTTAGTGTTGAAAAACCACATTACGCACTTGTGTTGGTGCAGGAAACCACTTTTGCACTTGTATTAGTGTGGAAAAAACACTTTTCGCACTTGTGTTTGTGTTGAAAAACCACTTTTCGCACTTGTGTTAGTGATGAAAAACCACTTTTCGCACTTGTATTGGTGCAGGAAACCATTTTTGCACTTGTATTAGTGTGGAAAAAACACTTTTTGCACTTGTGATAGTGTTGAAAAACTACTTTTCGCACTTGTGTTAGTGTTGAAAAACCACTTTTCGCACTTGTATTTTTTTTTTTTTTTTTTTGTATACAATATCGAGGCTCGTGAAAGAGCGAACATTAATCACACAGAAAGACAAACCGACACATAAAACATATAACATAGGGAGCGGTAGACAAGATGGGGAGAGAGGGGGAAGGACACAAACACAACATTTGAGAGCAGGGACCGAGAGACATGGAGACATCGAGAGATCTGAGAGAGGGCGAGGGCTTTGGGGGGGGGGGGGCGTGGGAAGGGGGCAGTGGGAGAGGTATAAAACATATGGACACTGCCAGGACTTCCAGGAAAGAAGTTGGAATTTCAAACAAGGTGGATCTGGGGTGAATTAGCGGGGGTAGAAAAGATCAAGGTTTTGGATGGGGGAAGATAAGAGATGGTGGTGAACAGCTGTTTTAAAGACCTGGAGGGAGGAGTGGGATTGAAGGGAGTGAGGGAGTTTGTTCCAGAGGCGGGAGAAAAGAGGAATGAAAGAGTGAAGGTGAGCGGAGAGCCGAGATTTCGGCAGTTTAACCATCAGAGGGTTGCTGGCAGATCTTGTGCGACCTGGAGGAATATTTGGGGGACAGAGCACAGAGAGAGCTGGGGGTGCAAGGCCGGAGAGGAGTCGGTAGAAGACAGAAAGACCACCTACCTGCCTGTGGTGAGTGAGTGAAAGGCCCTCAGAGATAGCTTCATCGCGGGAGATTCCAATAATTCTGAAAGCTTTGGTTTCAACAGCGTGAAGCCGAGCTAGGTGTGAGGCAGGAGCACCGGCCATAGGGGAGAACAGTATTCCATTGAGCTGCGGATGAAAGCCTTGTATGTGGTGAGGAGCTCAGGTGTGCCGAGGAAGGACTTCGCACGACGGAGGATGCCCAGGCGGCGACTGGCTTTAATTTCATCACTAGTGATGAAAAACCACTTTTCGCACTTGTGTTGGTGCAGGAAACCATTTTTGCACTTGTATTAGTGTGGAAAAAACACTTTTTGCACTTGTGATAGTGTTGAAAAACCACTTTTCACACTTGTGTTAGTGTTGAAAAACCACTTTTCGCACTTGTGTTAGTGTTGAAAAACCACTTTTCGCACTTGTGTTGGTGCAGGAAACCACTTTTGCACGTGTATTAGTGTGGAAAAAACACTTTTCGCACTTGTGTTTGTGTTGAAAAACCACTTTTCACACTTGTGTTAGTGTTGAAAAACCACTTTTCGCACTTGTGTTGGTGCAGGAAACCACTTTTGCACTTGTATTAGTGTGGAAAAAACACTTTTTGGACTTGTGATAGTGTTGAAAAACCACTTTTCGCACTTGTGTTAGTGTTGAAAAACAACTTTTCGCACTTGTGTTAGTGTTGAAAAACCACTTTTCGCACTTGTGTTGGTGCAGGAAACCACTTTTGCACTTGTATTAGTGTGGAAAAAACACTTTTTGCACTTGTGATTGTGTTGAAAAACCACTTTTCGCACTTGTGTTAGTGTTGAAAAACCACATTACGCACTTGTGTTGGTGCAGGAAACCACTTTTTGCACTTGTGTTAGTGTTGAAAAACCACTTTTCGCACTTGTGTTAGTGTTGAAAAACCACTTTTCGCACTTGTGTTGGTGCAGGAAACCACTTTTGCACTTGTATTAGTGTGGAAAAAACACTTTTTGCACTTGTGTTAGTGTTGAAAAACCACTTTTCGCACTTGTGTTAGTGTTGAAAAACCACTTTTTGCACTTGTGTTGGTGCAGGAAACCACTTTTGCACTTGTATTAGTGTGGAAAAAACACTTTTTGCACTTGTGATAGTGTTGAAAAACCACTTTTCGCACTTGTGTTAGTGTTGAAAAACCACTTTTCGCACTTGTGTTGGTGCAGAAAACCACTTTTGCACTTGTATTAGTGTGGAAAAAACACTTTTAGCACTTGTGTTAGTGTTGAAAAACCACTTTTTGCACTTGCGTTATTGTTGAAAAACCACTTTTCGCACTTGTGTTGGTGCAGGAAACCACTTTTGCGCTTGTATTAGTGTGGAAAAAGCACTTTTCGCACTTGTGTTAGTGTTGAAAAACCACTTTTCGCACTTGTGTTAGTGTTGAAAAACCACTTTTCGCACTTGTGTTAGTGTTGAAAAACCACTTTTCGCACTTGTGTTGGTGCAGGAAACCACTTTTGCACTTGTTTTAGTGTGGAAAAAACACTTTTTGCACTTGTGATAGTGTTGAAAAACCACTATTCGCACTTGTGTTAGTGTTGAAAAAACACTTTTCGCACTTGTGTTGGTGCAGGAAACCACTTTTGCACTTGTATTAGTGTGGAAAAAACACTTTTTGCACTTGTGATATTGTTGAAAAACCACTTTTCGCACTTGTGTTAGTGTTGAAAAACCACTTTTCGCACTTGTGTTAGTGTTGAAAAACCACTTTTCGCACTTGTGTTGGTGCAGGAAACCACTTTTGCACGTGTATAAGTGTGGAAAAAACACTTTTCGCACTTGTGATAGTGTTGAAAAACCACTTTTCGCACTTGTGTTTGTGTTGAAAAACCACTTTTCGCACTTGTGTTAGTGATGAAAAACCACTTTTCGCACTTGTGTTGGTGCAGGAAACCATTTTTGCACTTGTATTAGTGTGGAAAAAACACTTTTTGCACTTGTGATAGTGTTGAAAAACCACTTTTCACACTTGTGTTAGTGTTGAAAAACCACTTTTCGCACTTGTGTTAGTGTTGAAAAACCACTTTTTCGCACTTGTGTTGGTGCAGGAAACCACTTTTGCACGTGTATTAGTGTGGAAAAAACACTTTTCGCACTTGTGTTTGTGTTGAAAAACCACTTTTCACACTTGTGTTAGTGTTGAAAAACCACTTTTCGCACTTGTGTTGGTGCAGGAAACCACTTTTGCACTTGTATTAGTGTGGAAAAAACACTTTTTGCACTTGTGATAGTGTTGAAAAACCACTTTTCGCACTTGTGTTAGTGTTGAAAAAACAACCTTTTCGCACTTGTGTTAGTGTTGAAAAACCACTTTTCGCACTTGTGTTGGTGCAGGAAACCACTTTTGCACTTGTATTAGTGTGGAAAAAAACACTTTTCGCACTTGTGTTGGTGCAGGAAACCCACTTTTTCACTTGTATTAGTGTGGAAAAAACACTTTTTGCACTTGTGATTGTGTTGAAAAACCACTTTTCGCACTTGTGTTAGTGTTGAAAAAACCACATTACGGCACTTGTGTTGGTGCAGGAAACCACTTTTTGCACTTGTGTTAGTGTTGAAAAAACACTTTTCGCACTTGTGTTAGTGTTGAAAAACCCACTTTTTCGCACTTGTGTTGGTGCAGGAAACCACTTTTGCACTTGTATTAGTGTGGAAAAAACACTTTTTGCACTTGTGTTAGTGTTGAAAAACCACTTTTCGCACTTGTGTTAGTGTTGAAAAACACCACTTTTCGCACTTGTGTTGGTGCAGGAAACCACTTTTGCACTTGTATTAGTGTGGAAAAAACACTTTTTGCACTTGTGTTAGTGATTGAAAAACCACTTTTCGCACTTGTGTTTAGTGTTGAAAAACTCACTCTTTTCGCACTTGTGTTGGTGCAGGAAACCACTTTTGCACTTGTATTAGTGTGGAAAAAACACTTTTTGCACTTGTGATAGTGTTGAAAAACCACTTTTCGCACTTGGTGTTAGTGTTGAAAAACCACTTTTCGCACTTGTGTTGGTGCAGAAAACCACTTTTGCACTTGTATTGATGTGGAAAAAACACTTTTAGGCACTTGTGTTAGTGTTGAAAAACCACTTTTTGCACTTGCGTTAGTGTTGAAAAACCACTTTTCGCACTTGTGTTGGTGCAGGAAACCACTTTTGCACTTGTATTAGTGTGGAAAAAAGCACTTTTCGCACTTGTGTTAGTGTTGAAAAACCACTCTTTCGCACTTGTGTTAGTGTTGAAAAACCACTTTTCGCACTTGTGTTAGTGTTGAAAAACCACTTTTCGCACTTGTGTTGGTGCAGGAAACCACTTTTGCACTTGTTTTAGTGTGGAAAAAACACTTTTTGCACTTGTGATAGTGTTGAAAAACCCACTATGCGCACTTGTGTTAGTGTTGAAAAACCACTTTTCCGCACTTATGTTGGTGCAGGAAACCCTCTTTGCACTTGTATTAGGTGGAAAAAAACACTTTTTGCACTTGTGATATTGTTGAAAAACCACTTTTCGCACTTGTGTTAGTGTTGAAAAACCACTTTTTCGCACTTGTGTTAGTGTTGAAAAACCACTTTTCGCACTTGTGTTGGTGAGGGAAACCACTTTTGCACGTGTATTAGTGTGGAAAAAACACTTTTCGCACTTGTGATAGTGTTGAAAAAACCACTTTTCGCACTTGTGTTTGTGTTGAAAAACCACTTTTCGCACTTGTGTTAGTGATGAAAAACCACTTTTCGCACTTGCTGGTTGGTGCAGGAAACCATTTTTGCACTTGTATTAGTGTGGAAAAAACACTTTTTGCACTTGTGATAGTGTTGAAAAACCACTTTTCGCACTTGTGTTAGTGTTGAAAAACCACTTTTTCGCACTTGTGTTAGTGATGAAAAACCACTTTTCGCACTTGTGTTGGTGCAGGAAACCATTTTTGCACTTGCATTAGTGTGGAAAAAACACTTTTTGCACTTGTGATAGTGTTGACAAACCACTTTTCACACTTGTGTTAGTGTTGAAAAACCACTTTTCGCACTTGTGTTAGTGTTGAAAAACCACTTATTCGCACTTGTGTTGGTGCAGGAGAAACCACTTTTGCACGTGTATTAGTGTGGAAAAAACACTTTTCGCACTTGTGTTTGTGTTGAAAAATCCACTTTTCACACTTGTGTTAGTGTTGAAAAACCACTTTTCGCACTTGTGTTTGGTGCAGGAAACCACTTTTGCACGTGTATTAGTGTGGAAAAACACTTTTCGCACCTTGATAGTGTTGAAAAACCACTTTTCGCACTTGTGTTTGTGTTGAAAAACCACTTTTCACACTTGTGGTTAGTGATGAAAAAACACTTTTCGCACTTGTGTTGGTGCAGGAAGACCATTTTTGCACTTGTATTAGTGTGGAAAAAACCACTTTTTGCACTTGTGTTAGTGTTGAAAAACCACTTTTCGCACTTGTGTTAGTGTTGAAAAACCACTTTTCGCACCTTGTGGTTAGTGTTGAAAAAACCACTTTTCGCACTTGTGTTGGTGCAGGAAACCACTTTTTGCACGTGTATTAGTGTGGAAAAAAACACTTTTCGCACTTGTGTT